>NC_083596.1:13558797-13858797 GCF_027579695.1 Neoarius graeffei | reverse complement strand
TACATGCTGAGCTTGTTTAATACTGGCATTGTCAGAGCACAAGCCATTACTTTCTCACACAGACATAACTGTTGCCAAGTAAAACAGTCTGTTGTTGGTGAAAATGTGTTTGAGGATCTCTGTGTACAATTCATCTGTCTGGAAGTATAAATATCAACAGTACACAAAATCTGGGTGAAGTTTAAGAACTAGTTACAAGTACAGGTACGACATAAGTAAAGGTTGGCGGAGACTCCCAACATGGATCAAGTGGAAAAGTTTGAAAGGCGACTTGATTTTTTTTGGAACCCGTCACTACTGTGGTCAAAGATGAATTAAAGGGGTTTGGGATGTGCTGTTATAGGAAAATAATCAACTTTTGGGTTTAAACATGAACTCTGTTTTGTATCAGGCAATATCACAGCATGCTGTATATTATTTTCCTTTAATAACATGCCTTATGTTGTATTCCTTATATATTAGATTCGAGTCGATTAATTTTTCTATAGTTAACTCATCTGGCCATGGCGTGGCATCCGTCTTCCACAATTCAGTTAAATCGTATCTCCTCCATCAATTCTCCATGAATTTCCATTCCAATTGTTTTGTTTGAAAGAACTCATCACACCACACAAAACTTGGAGTCCTACAACCTTTGCAGCTGATTCCATTCTAGTTAGAAGACTCTGAGCTTTTTCGTCTGTGAAGTCAGTATCAGTAATTGTCATTGCTGGGTATCTACTTTGTCTCTGTTCCAGGGTAAATCCAAGTTCCTCATGACCATCTCTGGCTGTTCTCATTGCATAATCTAGGGTTTCAATAAATAGGAACAGAGCCAGTATATCACCCTGTAGGATGCCTGCTAATATGGAAAAGAAGTTGGGTTCACCATCAGGAGACAATACCTTTAGCAAAAATATCAATATACACTACTGTTCAAAAGTTTGGGGTCACCCAGACAATTTTGTTTTTTCCATGAAAAGTCACACTTTTATTTACCACCATAAGTTGTAAAATGAATAGAAAATACAGTCAAGACATTTTTCTGGCCATTTTGAGCATTTAATCGACCCCACAAATGTGATGCTCCAGAAACTCAATCTGCTCAAAGGAAGGTCAGTTTTATAGCTTCTCTAAAGAGCTCAACTGTTTTCAGCTGTGCTAACATGATTGTACAAGGGTTTTCTAATCATCCATTAGCCTTCTGAGGCAATGAGCAAACACATTGTACCATTAGAACACTGGAGTGAGAGTTGCTGGAAATGGGCCTCTATACACCTATGGAGATATTGCACCAAAAACCAGACATTTAGTAGAATTTAGCTAGAATAGTCATTTACCACATTAGCAATGTATAGAGTGGATTTCTGATTAGCTTAAAGTGATCTTCATTGAAAAGACAGTGCTTTTCTTTCAAAAATAAGGAAATTTCAAAGTGACCCCAAACTTTTGAACGGTAGTGTACATTAACCCTATTGCTGAAACAATTGCATCAGGTATCCCATAGGCTTTAATAATAGATAGCATCTTGTTCCTATTAATAGTGTCGAAGGCCTTCTTAAAATCTACAAACGTTAGTATTGCAGTTAGGTTTTTAGCCTTTATTCTTTCCACTAATCATCTTAAAGTAAGTATCTGCCCAATCGCAGATCTGTTTTATTCTAAAGCTGTTCTGGTTTTTCTGTAAAATTGGGTCCAGGTGGGGCCGGATTCGGTTGAGTTGCTTCTTGCTGTCAGAAGTCACATAATTATTTGAATGGAGTCCCCTGTGTGTAATTCAAGTGTCATATGATCTCAGTTAAAGTCCATCTGTTACTAGAAGCCTCTTCGAGAACAAGGCTAAACAAAGAGCATCAATAGGACAAGGCAACTATTGAAATGAGACCGTCAATGACGGCGTAGCTCGCTCCGGCCCCTTCTAGTCGAGAAGGAACGATCTAAAGTGGGCCAACTTGCACAGTTCTAATCTCGACCAGTCCAGATTAAATATTTGCCGGAAAGAATACAAAACGGTGAGGAATTGACTGAGAAGAAGCAATTTTTGTTGAACTGTTCATTAAGGCTAGTCCATAATTTCATTAAAAAGTGTAATTAAGCAAATCTGGGTAGAAGTTATATGCACCCTAGGTACCCCTACATTCATGCCAGAAAGAATAAAAATTGGTGAAGAATTGAGGGAGGAGTGATTTGTGTTCAAACTGCTCATTAGGGCTTAATTACTCCATATCTTTATTATTAATTGCAATTATACAAATTTGGGTAGAAGCTTTATGCACCCCAGGCAGACCTACCTTCCTGCCAAAAAGAATAAAAATCGGTGAAGAACTGAGGGAGAAGAAGTGATTTTCGTGAAATGTGGATGACGCCGGACGGACGAGGGACAACACATGATGGCATAAACTCATCACCTTTCAGCCAGATGAGCTAATAAGTCTAGGAGAAAATTCTGGAAAACCATCAATGATGTACAAAAAAAAAAAAATCCCAAACTGTGAACATCCTGTGGAGCATGTTTTCATTCATTGTGCTGCTTCCACATGATTGGCTGATCGGATAATTGCATGAAGGTGTTTCCAGTGAGCGAAGGCCGATATTTTGTCTACACATGGACACACACAAGGGGGCGCAGTGTTCATTTATTTTTACATTTTTTGCACCTGGATGTTCTGCTGAACATTGTGGTTTGCTCAGGAAGCAACATTTTCACCACAACATATTCCTGTTCAGATGTTCACAGAGAGTTGACAAAAACCCTCCTGAACTCTAACTTGTTTGCAAAATGCAAAAGTAACCTCCAGAAACATCACTTTGGTGGTTTATGGTTTTATTTTGTTACGACTGATTACAACATCTCCATGATGACAAAACGTGACCTTGAAGTGAAAGAGAACTTTTTTTTTTTTATGTAGACAGTAACTACTTGTATGTCCAGACGTGGGTCAATAGTGTTGCTGGATTAGTGGGTCACAAAAAAAGGAAGCTTTTGGATGCAGAAAATGTATCTCTTATGATCAGTTTTCACTCACTTTAAAACTAAGGCCATTCACGATGATTTCAAAACTGCTTTGAGGGAAGAATGCAGTTATCCTGATATTTTCTATAGTCTCAAAATTGTACTGCATCTGTTCTTTCAAAGAGCTTCATGACCTCCTGTCAGCTTGTGGAAGAGCTCTTCGTTCAGCGTGTCGTTTTGCTCCCGGTTTCTCGTGGACATGAAGATGTAGCCGCCGATGTACTCGTGCACGATCTTACAATTTGCCGTCACACAGCTGAAGGCCACGTTCACATTACCGTTGAACTCGATGGCGACCTGGAATCCGGAGCAGAGTAAAGAGTTACATCAAGAGTTTACTTCAGACGTGTCACTTTCTCAGTAGTGAAGATTTAATTCAAATTCAAAGTGCACGGTCAAAGATACATGGAAAGAACTTTTTCTATTTCTATATTGAAGATGAAGCAAAGCTGGAGACAGAGCAGCACACCTGTTTAATGTCCCAGTTGACGTTCCACTGTCTCATCGTGTTGTACCTCCATGTCTTCACTACTTCCTCTACATTCAGGTCGATGCGGATCAGACGGTTATTGGCGATACCAAGGATCTCATCTTTACGGCTCCCTTTAAACCTGTAGAAACAAAGAGGAGAAGAAAAGACCTGATGGTACAGTCCTGTCAAATTTACTCCATTGTCTTGTTTTATCTGCCTTCAATATGTTTTATTGTAAATAAGAAGACATCAGTTTTTGAGTTGACCTACCTCACCACAAAATAAGAGAGTCCAAAGTCAGGCAAAGCTTGCCAGATCTGCAGAAACTTCTGGATCGCATCCGTTAGTGAGAGCTGTGCCACGTTCTGATAGGCCTCTAGAATACGAGGGGTCAGCTAGAAGAAAGAAACAACATCAAGAAAAATATAAGTCTGCAGAGTTGATTATTTTCCTATAGCAGCACATCTTACAGTGTTTTATTCCTCTTATACCACAGAGGTTTGCCAACACTACTTCACATTGTATTTGGTATCCATTTATAGTGGGCATGTGCTGTCCTTGGCCACCATGCAATGGAGTAGTAAGGTGTCTCCTTCCCTCCACTAGCCTGGGGTGGTGCCTTGAGCAAGCACTAGCAACCCCCTGGTCAGGGTTACGACTGAAGACTGGACTTGGCAGACTGCGCGGAGGAGACCACCACCTGGTGGTCCAATGGGCAGGAAGGCAGACCCAGCAAAGCATTTGTGGAGCGCAATCAGGGCACAGTGCAACACACAGAACACTGCTGGCCATCCACTGCATCCCGACCTAGCTCCAACCGTCTTGATTTTGTCTTGCCCCAGACCCAGTTAGGTTGGGATGAGAGAGTGAGGCTGACAGCTGCGCAACTCTCCCTCACTCTACGCACAAGTGATGCACAAGTCATGACTTCAAATTCAAATTCAAGTCCTGTGGCGATGGACAAGGGGCGAAGCAGCAGGTGTAGAGACACAGGAAGCTGTAGTCATGAACCTGCATGCAGGTGGCCCAAGGCATAGGGTCGCTCTGTGCTGGAACGAAGCAGAAGCGGAGTTCAGCAGCCCCCTGGGTGTCTGAACCACCCTAGTTAGGATTCGCTCTGCTCACCTCCACGGAGGAAGGGGCTAGAAAAGGTGCCCCAAACATAGCCTGCTTCACCTCACCCTGGCCAGCACACCATGGCTGGCAGGGATCCCACTCAGTGGTTGAAATGCAACAAAAAGATAGTGAAGGTACTCAACCTTGGCATGTGGAACATTGACATGTGGGCGTACCTTCAAAGCCCAGATTGGCCTCATCAGTCACCTCCCGACCCACAACCACCACCCACCAAATTGAAGTCATGGTCATTTTCGACCCCAAAGGAAGAACATCATCATAGTTACACCTAAAACTATTTAGTTCCTGTTATCACAGTTATAAACTTGCTTCCTCACCAGCCTCTCTTTTTCTTTCTTGTAAAGTTAATTTGACAAAAATGTATTTTTTGAGTATTATTATCAACCAACCGCAAACACCAGGTCCTGCCCTGAAGATGTAAAGTTACACCTTTACTTCTTTCTACTGCAAAGGGCTGAGATTGAAGACTCCATCCAAAAAATGCTGAATAAACTGTCTTTAGCAGAAAGAGTTAAGATGTGAGGAAGGGAAGCAAGAAAAGTATACTGTATACAAAAGCCAGGATGGCAAAACAATAACTACAAAGTGGGGTTGTTTGGTGTGGGCGTGGCCTGAGCAAAACCAAAGCAAGAAAAATAGTACAGTGCATTTCTAATAGAATGATAAAAGTGTGGTTAATGTGTGGTGTTACCTGTTTGGGCTTGTACTTCTTCTGGTAGCGCGGAGAGACAAGGCTGTGTGTGTTGATGCTCTCGTCGCTCGGGGCTGTCTTATTTCCTGGCGTGGTCCTCTGCATGGCCAGAAAAGACTGAATACTCTGGACCTCACTGGAGAAAGAGCTGTCAGCCAGGGTCTTTCCCTTAGACGCCAAACGGCATGCAGCCATCCATTTACTGTACTGTTGCTCCTGCAGAGAGATACACAACAATGACAATAATCAGAGAGCTGTTCCATGTCAGGATTATAAGAAGTGGAAAGGGTCATTAGCATTAGCAGGTTTGCTCTCTGGTGCACTGTATATGAGGAAGTGGGTTCTTGGTAGCATCCATTTTTGCTTAACATTTCCCCATAGACATTCAAAATGAGCACATTTTCTGCTGACATTTTTTTTTTTTTTTTGCCAAGTAATATTTTGGTCTGGTTTTATTCCAATAATGCCAAACCAGCTTTTTCTCTTGCTGCATCTTTTATGTCACATGTTCATGCACAAGCATTTTTATAATCGCAGTTCTGGCAATAGTGCAGCTGAAAGAAAATCTAATACCAAATTTTCTGAATCAAGTCCATCCATCTTTCCATCCATCCAGCTATCCATCTAGCCATCCATCCATCTCTCTATCTTTCCATCCATCTAGCCATCCATCCATCCATCCATCTCACATCTATCTATCTATCTATCTATCTATCTATCCATCTAGCCATCTATCTATCTTTCCATTTATCCATCCATCCATCTAGCCATCCATCCATCTTTCCATCCATCCAGCCAGCCAGCCATTCATCTATGAGAAATGAAACAATATGCTGTTATTTAACAAAGTAAAACATGTCAAGTCAAGTTTATTTGTATAGCGCTTTTAACAATAAACATTGTCGCAAAGCAGCTTTACAGAATTTACTTTACAGAAAACATCTAGTGAAGTTTGCTGCTGTAAGGACCTATTTATTTAAAATTTATGGAAGGAGTCTCCAGTATCAGTGCTTTGGAACGGTCAGGAAGTTTCTTCAAGACTGACGACTTTGTGCTTTCTGGTTTCCTGGTAACATGACAAGCAGCAGCAGCAACAGTCCCCCCCCCCCCCCCCCCCCCAAAAATAAAAATAAAAATAAATAAATAAATAAATAAATAATATTCTGATGGGGGACCAGTTGTTTCCAGCTGATAACAGTGATAACAGATGTATGTTGTGACTTACTTATTTTTAAAAAATGTAATTGCTGACAAATTGTTGTGGTATATGAGGATTCCTAGGATGGCGTGTTCCTTGTCAATGACCATGGATCCATGGATCAAAGTGATCTGCGCTTCCTCATGACAAAGCATCAGTGAACAAAACCCACTGAAATGAATCTCTCTGTGGTTTGAGTAATACATTCATGCATTAATGTAAAGGACACTCACGTTGTCACAGCGCAGATAGACCTCAGTCATGCCGTCTGGTTCAGGAATCAGAAGTTTGATACAGAACTTTTGGGCAGCTACGCTCACATCAGGAGCCACCTCGCACCCTAAGGAACAGGCTTTATTAGCGTGTGTGTGTGTGTGTGTGTGTGTGTGTGTATCTACAGTCACAAACACTGTTACCTTTAAGGTTCATCTGCTGTATTGGCTCTTTACAGCTCTCCTCCTTACTCTTATAGTACAAAATAGACGTGTCCTTGAAGGTGAACCAGAACTGTTTGTACTTCTTCAACGTCTGCTTCTTTGGTCTAGACAGAAATAAACACTGCATGATATGATATAAAAGACAAAGCTTGATTTTATGTGATTAAAAAAAGATACCACGACTTGGCCTCTTGGTCCAGACTTAAATTCGTCTCACCCATAACAACACACCTTTCCTATTTGTTTTACTGGAATTACTGAATAATTAATAGTAGTAACTGATTATGCTTTCTGATAAATAACTGAACAACAACCAGGCAATTATTGTCATTTAAATATCTATTATGTATATTTTAATTCCATGTATGAGATTTTACATTGTATATACCGTAGATCACCATTATTAATATAATTAATGATATAATTAACACCCATATAATCACTATATAATTAATAAGCTTATAACTGTTAAAAGAATTACTCCATGACCCATTGTTTTGGTTGATACAGAGTTCCCCTTTTTTGAAAATGTGTTTGATGGCTTTATCTCACCTGAAAATCTTTAGATAGTCATGCAGCTCCGGCGCTGTCATAGTATCCTGCATTGACACAAAAATTGTATATATTGCAAAATGACATACATGTCAACCTTTGGTCAATCAAACCTGTATAACCAACCTCCAAAATCCGTATTTCCCTTATAAAATCCTTATAAGATGCAAATTAAAATAATTAACCTAAAATTTGAATGATAATTAACAATGATATATCCAAGTTACTTTTTATTCAATATTAATAACAATAAACCTTCAGAATGAATACAAAGCTCCAATGTTTGACAAAAACACAAAGTGTCACTCTAATGTTCTGAATTGTACTCCATGACAGCTTTTTTAGCGCTCTGCACCAATACCTCACTAGGCTGCATGTCACAGCAAGTGTCTGTGTTGATCTTGCCGGAGTGCCCATTCAGAATCTTTTCAGTCGCTAGTGAAAGTCGCTCAGGTGGAAATACGCTTTTCAAACAAAATGTTACTTCCCGGTTGGCGGGATTCTCGCAATGCGGTGTGCGCATGATCAAAAGTGGAACGAAGTCTCGCTACCACAAGATAACGCGTGATTTCATAAGACTCTTTACTGGCTGTTTGTGCTTTCTGTGGTGTACAGTACATTTGTAAATGTTATGCGCTCTTTTATCATCATGGGAATTGATTATAGCTCTAAATAAATATTGAAGTTTTTTTTAAAGAATCCGTTTAACTTTATTTGTACGCCCGTATACTACGTTTATTGAATCAAATCCGTATAAAATACGGACATTCCGTATAGGTTGACATGTATGAAATGATATTGGTTTTCAACTAAGCCATGTGTGTTTGCTGGCCATGCAGCATTCCTGGGGACAGTTTACTGAAGAGCAGTGTTCATGTTCATAAGGCTACATAAAGACTGTGTTTAGTTGACATGACAACCGATTGGCACAAGGTTTTCACAACTCTGTCCAAGCATTATATTAAAAATGTCATGACATTTAACTCAGGAAGTATTGTTAATTAAAAAAAAACAAAAAACATTCCTGTCCATGACACTTGATCGTTACATAATGAATATTGTAATAGTGTCAGTATCAGTATTAGCACACTGAGTAGACTACAAAGTCAGTTGTCATAATGTTCTAACACAAATCAGCTCATAAGGTATCCTAACACCACCTATGTCACTTAACTCAGGTGTTATATTAACGCTGCAATATGATTTTTTGAGTTAGGGGACAATACTGTATAATTAAATAATATTGGCTGGCATTGAGTGGTTAAAGTCCCTTCCCACACCATGTGGCGCATAGGACAGCACCGATCTCCATAGCCCTCAGCCTCTTACATAGCTAGGGTTACAGTGGGTGGCTGGTCCTCTGGTAACCACAAGAGTTTGACTCCCCACTCACATCTGTATTGCAGCGTGCCTTGCCAGACGGCAGTAGGTACCATTTTTATGAAGGTCTTTGGTATGACCTGACCATGAATATAACTCGCAATCTCCTGATCATGAGGCAGACACGCTAACCACTAGGCCAAATTGCAGTACAGCACTAAGTGGTATCTCATCTCATTATCTCTAGCCGCTTTATCCTGTTCTACTGGGTTGCAGGCAAGCTGGAGCCTATCCCAGCTGACTACGGGCGAGAGGCGGGGTACACCCTGGACAAGTCGCCAGGTCATCACAGGGCTGACACATAGACACAGACAACCATTCACACTCACATTCACACCTACGGTCAATTTAGAGTCACCAGTTAACCTAACCTGCATGTCTTTGGACTGTGGGGGAAACCGGAGCACCCGGAGGAAACCCACGCAGACACGGGGAGAACATGCAAACTCCGCACAGAAAGGCCCTCGCCGGCCACGGGGCTCAAACCCGGACCTTCTTGCTGTGAGGCGACAGTGCTAACCACTACACCACCGTGCCGCCCATATATCTGATATACCAGGAAAAAAAAAAGCCAGCCAATATTATTATTATTATTATTATTATTATTATTATTATTATTATAACAATACATACACATTCCTTTCAGGTGTTCAACGCGTCTTTTTCTTTCAAAATTCTCTCAAAATCTTCCGTATTTAACGAAGCAAACCTGGCGGCCATGTTTGTTTACAAATTGTCACAGTCGCTCACTCGCTAGCGTGGAAGTTTTACGTCTCCGATGTGTGATGTCATGTCTTGACAACCATGCAATATCGTAAACCATATTCAACGCTCGTTCTGCATTGCATAGAGTGACGTAACACACAGAGGATAAGCGATATGCTAATAATACTGCATGCTATCAAACCAAATGAACGAAACCCACTAGAAGGGAATAGAACATGTTTTTATTCCATTGAAAAAGTGTCCTGTATGTATAATAATGTACTATATACTATGATGCATCTGAGTTTGTGCTCAAACCAGCACAGATGCATGAACTGTCATTACACCCAACCTTTAGGCATGAAAGAAGTCTCACTACATGGTGAGAGGCAAGAGTATTTATCCAATCAGGGGAAGGAAGGAAGGAAAGAAAGAAAGAAAGAAAGAAAGAAAGAAAGAAAGAAAGAACATGAACACTGAAGAGAAAAAGTCCAATATGATCAGTAAGAGGATTTTTTTTCCTCGTTGTTGTTGAACAGGGAAAGCATTTATTTGTTATCTAGTTTGACAGGAAGCTGGTGAACGATAGTTATCTGGTGTTGAGCAGTGCACTGTGAGGGCACAGCACAACCAACCAGAGCAAGTACTGTAGCTAGCAATTTAATGTTAGGTGACGAGTTTATTCTGTATGCTGTGGGCTGTTCATGTGCTTGCAAAAAAAAAAAAAAAAGGTAGTACAGATTCACTGTGGCAGGTTGATGATGCACGAGCACTGCTGCTGGATCAGGCAGTCACAGTGACAGCCGACAGAGTGACGGTAACTTAAAAACAAGCTCTTGTTAAAAGGAAGACGTTTCGCACTATTGTTGAACACTCAGGAACTGTGACAGTCACATTAATGTGCACTATAACGTTTATATTCTCATGATACGTCAGACGATTTTATATACGAGTTAAAACCCCAAACCACATAGCAACTTCTGTACTAAAATAGTATTTTGGTACACCTTGGTTTCCTTTCAAAACTCCTTTGTGCACTGTATGCTGTTTGAAACACAGTCTTGAATTCAAATTGAATGTATATTGAGTTGACTCTCAACACACAGTCATGAGATGGAGCACAACCCACGTTATGAAACGTTAATTCAATTACCAATTGCATACTATGGAAAGGAAAATTCCAAAATCTTACATACAGCAGCTTTAATTTGATAAAACTGGCGAAAAGTGGTCTTCATGACATCTGATGCCTTTATTCATAGACTCTAGTTATCATAAAAGGTTTTAGATATGTCCTGTTTGTGTCCTATAGCCTTGTAAACGCTACCTTTAAGTAAACTGCATTGTTACAGCTATCATATCACTGCATGCAGAGATTAAAAGTTGTTACAGGAAGTCAAACATCATGCTATTCTATGCCTGCGGCTTTAATACACCACAGCAGACTGATCAGGCTTATTTCATTTAGCACTGGATTAACACTCTTGGTTTATTGGTTTTAAATATACTCAGTTTCATGTATGTTCATATCGTAAATCCATTGCAGTGGTGTAGTTTAAATGTACCAGCATCTCATCTGCACTGCTCTCTGTCTCCATCTTGACCTCCAGGCACTGCAGAGCTGAGTCCAGGTCATCCATGGCAGGACAAGTCTCAACCAGCTGCTCGGTCAGGGAAGCTTTCCCGATGTGGTACTAGAGGAGTAAACATACATACAGTAGAAAGCTTAGGAGGTTGACAAGGAAAAGGCTTATTTCCAAACCCTGCTAAGTCCATTTACGTCCACTGGATTTGTTAATTTTTGGAAACAAGTCCTTCAACCTCTTGGAACAAAATGAACAAGTTTTTAAGTTGTGAAATGTGAAATAATACTAAAATGCTGTATTTTAGCACAAACCTTTATGTGCTTGGCTCAATCTCTCTAATGGAAGTGACAGATAATATAAAAATCATATAATAATAATAACTAGAGTTGACAATTCCCCGGGGAAAATTGTGAGAGTGATGCAGTGCGCATAGCCATGCCTCTAGGTGAAAGCATGCCAGAGCAGCGGATGTCTGAAAATGTGTGTAGTTTTTCCAAAAAATCCCATTTTTCCTAGGTATAGCGCCCCCTAGCGGCCAATTTGCCCCAATTTTTTTGTGGGCCTTTCTGGTGGGGTGCGGCATACTGCCACCAAGTTTCATTAAGATACGCCAAAGGGCGGCCGAGATATGAGCACACCTCCTGTTGCGCGTCCGTGAAGGCAATTTTGATTGGCTGCCATGGCCAAATGCCTATGAAATTCTAAACACCAGTTGAGGCTCTTGTGCAGCCTAGTCCAAAGTTGGCATGTACCAAGTTTGGGAGAAATTGGTCCAAAATTGAGGGAGGAGAAGCATTTTAATTGTTTTTCACAAAATTCAAAATAGCGCGAAAACTTTCCGAGGTTGAAAATTTTGTTAGAGGGTGTGCTGGATTCGTCTTGGCCCAAGGATTCCAGTGATACTAAGTTTTTGAAAATCGGACCAACGGTTCAAAAGTTACAAGCAGAAATGTACCTGCGAATTTGAGCTGCTGGTGGCGCTAGAGAGTTTAAGGTGGTGACTTGAAACTTGCTGAGAAGAACCTTGAGGCAGCCAAGAATCAGTGTGCAAAATTTCACAACTTTTCACCAGACAGTTCTGGGGCCGGCAAAGTTTTTCAAATAATTCCATAGAAATGAATGGGAAATTTTGGACGATTTTTTCGCGACTACGTCGCGGAAAAATCGCATTCTGATGAACAAAGTAATAGCATAGCGCGTCCGATCGAGCCGCACGTTTTGATATATTGCTTGTCTGTGTGCGATGTACGGTTATTGAGTTATTACGAATCGAAATTGCGTAGGAATAAGTTTAAGAAGAAGAAACACATAGAAGAACAATAGTGATGCCGTGCTTTGCACTGCATCACTAATAATAATAATTTCAATTTATATAGCGCCTTTCACAAATCCAAGGACGCTTTACACAGGAGTTACACACACACACACACACACACACACACACACACACACACACACACACACACAAACCCTCACTCGGAAGAGTAGTGTGAGGTAAAGAGGAAAGTTTTCAGGTTAGCTTTGAAGGAAGAGAGAGTGGAACAGTCACGAAGCGATTGTGGTAGTGAATTCCAAAGGTTAGGAGCAGCAACACTGAATGATCTGCCACCCATAGATGCCAGTTTAAAACGTGGGACAGTCAAAAGTCCAGAGACAGAAGATCTGAGGGAGCGGGAGGGACAGTACAAATGAATTAGCTCACAGAGATAGGAAGGGGCGAAACCATGAAGGGCTTTATAGGTTAGAAGCAAGATTTTGTATTTAATCCGAGAGATAACTGGCAACCAATGCAGTTGCTGTAAAACAGGAGTGATGTGAGCAGTGCGCTTGGTGAGTGTGAGGACTCTAGCTGCTGAGTTTTGGATGTGCTGCAGGTGATTGAGCAATGTGGCAGGGAGACCATAAAAGAGAGAATTGCAGTAGTCAAGACGAGAAAAGATAAACGCATTGACCAACGTTTTGGCATCAGTTTCAAAGAGAAGAGGGCGGAGACGTGCAATATTACGGAGGTGAAAGAAAGCATTCTTAGTAATGAGTTTACAATGGGGTTCAAATGTAAGGGTGGAGTCAAAGAGAACTCCAAGGTTTTTTATAACTTGGGAAGGACTTATAGACACACCATCAACATCAGTAGTGAAATTGGAAAAGTTCAGAACCTGTCTTTTGGTACCTACTAATAGAACCTCCGTTTTGCTAGCATTAAGTTTAAGGCAGTTCTTGTGCAGCCATTGCTGCATAATCAAATCAAAAAAGTCAAAGTCCTTCCCGTGCGGCGGTGCCAATCTCCATTTCTGTAGCCCTCAGCCTTTCACATAGCTAGGGTTACAGTGGGGGGGCTAATCCTCTGGTAACCACAAGCATTTGACTCCCTGCTTGCATCTGTATTGCAGTGTGCCTTGCCAGACAGCAGTAGGTACCGTTTTTATGATGGCCTTTGGTACAACCCGACCGTGAGTAGAACTCCCGATCTCCCGATCAAAAGGCAGACACGCTAACCACTAGGCCAACTTATGGTATTGCTGCATAAGAACTGCCTTAAATATAAACACATGAGACATTAGAGTAGGTTAGAAAAGTAGCCTTGGGCCCAAAGGGTCGCTGGTTTGATTTCCAGGACCAGCAAGAAAAATGTGAAGGGAGTTGAGTGAATGAACAGCACTTTCCTGTCTCTCTGTATCATCGCTGGCGTGCCCTTGAGCAAGGCAACTAACCCCCAACCCTACCCTGGGTGCTGTAGCATAGCTGCCCACTGCTCTGGGTATGTGTGGGTGCTCATTGCTCACTTGTGTATGTTCACTGCTTCAGATGGGTTAAATGCAGAGGAGGAATTTCATTGTGCTTGAGTGTACGTGTGACAAATGATGAACCCTTAGATGACTGGCGTCAACAGTAGAAGTCCACATTAGGTTCTGCTCATACACCCCTAAACAAGAATCTGAGGCTACAGTGTGTGCAGGTTCACCAAAACTGTGCGGTTGAAGGCTGAAAACAAGTCACCTGATCTTTTTTCTGTCTCAAGGAAAAATATTGTGTTGTGAGATGCTTTTCTTTTCACCACGGTTGTAAAGCGTGGTTATCTGATTTATTGTGTCCTTCCTATCTCAAACCAATCTGGCCATTCTGTTCTGACCTCTCTCATCAAAAAAGCGTTGATGAGATGCTCACTGGATGGTTTTTTTTTTCCCTGCACCATTCTGTGTAAACTCCAGAGACTGTTTTGTGGGAAAAATCCCAGGAGGTCAGCAGTTTCTCAAGTGCTCAAGCTAGACTATCTGGTACAAACGGACAACAGTCAAAATCACTGAGAACATATTTTCCCCCATTCCGATGTTTGATCTGAACATTAAAGGGGAACTGAAGTCATTTTAAAACTTACTTTATTTCTTAATTAACGTGTTATTCAATTACGTTTTTGGTTTTATTAACCTTATATCGTGGTTCATATTGGCATATTATATTACACATCAGCCTTTTTGGATGGGTTTTGGGTCTGATAAATGCACACATCCCCGGAGGGTCAGCACTCGTTTGCATGTATTAGCTCTGGAATTATCTGGTTGATCCTGCCAGTAGCATATGCTTGTCTCAAAGATTAAGCCATGCAGGTCTAAGTCCACATGGAAGGTACAGTGAAACTGAATGGCTCATTAAATCAGTTATGGTTCCTTTAATCGCTCCACACGTTACTCAGATAACTGTGGTAATTCCAGAGCTAATACATGCAAACGAGCGCTGACCCTCATCCCCGCTCCCCGGAGCCGGGGGGGTGCCGGGGATGCATGCATTTATCAGACCCAAAACCCATCCGCGGGCGCGGGGGGGTCCTCGGGGCTCCCCCCACCCTGGCCGCTTTGGTGACTCTAGATAACCTCGGGCCGATCGCCCGCCCCCTGCGACGGTGACATCTCATTCGAATGTCTGCCCTATCAACTTTCGATGCTACTATAGGCGCCTACCATGGTGACCACGGGTGACGGGGAATCAGGGTTCAATTCCGGAGAGGGAGCCTGAGAAACGGCTATCACATCCAAGGAAGGCAGCAGGTGCGCAAATTACCCATTCCCGACATGGGGAGGTAGTGACGAAAAATAACGATACAGGTCTCTTTCAAGGCCCTGTAATCGGAATGAGCGTATCCTAAACCCATGGGCGAGGACCCATTGGAGGGCAAGTCTGGTGTCAGCAGCCGCGGTAATTCCAGCTACAGCCATTTAAGTTTGAGGTGATCCACAGGCTGGGGGCACAGATGGTGGTGGCGGACTTCCTGTCCCATGGGGGGGGGGGGTGAGTCAGCTTCAGGTCAGACCGCTCCCCAGCCTGAGTCGGGCAGTGGAGGTATGTGGCAGCGGGGGTGTGGCCAAGCAGCAGTCTGTGAATAGAGGGCGGGGTCGGGGAAGGTAAGTGGCTAAGCCATTCCACCTGCTGTCAATTAATGTGTGTGTGTTTGTTACAGGGACGGAGTATAAAAGGAGGTAGACAGCAGAGAAACGGGGCTCCCTCCCGACCACAGCGGATGTGTGTGTGTAGAGTGAGTGAGTGAGTGAATGAATGAATGAATGAATGAATGCAAGCTGAAAAGCTAGTAGTAAAGGGAAATAAAGAGTTTGTGTCTGACCATCAACTCGCCTGCCGTGCTTCTGTGCTCCACCCACATCCGGAACTGCCACAGCCATATTGAATGTAGTTCGTTTGGTCAACAGCAGGCGTCACTTATCTGCACGATCTTCACGAGACTTGTGCAAGACTTCAAACGTGATGTGTCAGCGCCGCCATTTTGAAAACTGTTTATGCAGCGGCCAGATCGCCATATCATTCCAATTTAGATTAATTTCGAGATTTGCCAGCTTCATCAGTGATGGAGATTATTCCATACGACTTTCAACCAACACGGAGTAGAGAAGAGTTGGAAAGATGACAGGATAAGGACTAGTCCGTCACGCTGGTATTTACGTCATTACTGTCGCATGATTAAAACGTACCAGATCAAGTGGCTGGTGGGTTTTCAAAATAATAAATACATGCATGTATTTTTGTGATAAATACACATTATACTGAGCGCATTTCCCACATAATCCTCACTCAGGTTTCGGACAGCACTACAAAATGGTGTCCCCACTATATAGTGCCCTATATAGTGAGTAGGGAGCGATTTCGGACACGGAAAACTTCCGGCTTGATTACGTCAGCATTCGAAAGAGGGCGCGCGTGTCTTTTGACAACGTTGGCAGATGTTGGTCACTTTGATTTCTGCTGTACGTTTTACTTCCGTCCTACGATGTCTCGCACAGGTCTCCGCGAATCTCGTTTACGGCCATTGCTTTGACATATTACAGAGCATATTTCAAACACTCATAACTTGCTATAGCAGCGACAAAATAGCTGTCAGAAATGTGTTCCTACATTTTATAAAATGAGATAAAGAGAATTTTGATCATAAAAAATTTGCCTTCAGTTCTCCTTTAACTCAAGCTCCAGACCTGTATCTGCATGATTTTATGCACTGCACAGCTGCCACATTGGATAATTGCACAAATGAGCAGACGTTCCTCATAAAGTAGTCATGGAGTGTGCATTTCTTACTTAAGTAGCTACATACGCTCACTGGCCACTTTAATAGGAACACCCATCCACCTGCTGTTTTATGCAGTTCTCTAATCAGCCGATCCCTTGACAGCAGCACAGTGCATAAAATCATGCAGATACAAATCAAGAGCTTCGGTTAATGTTCACGTCAAACGTCAGAACGGGAAAAATTGCGATCTCAAAGTGTGACTTTCTTTCACTGCGGCATGGGTGTTGGTTTGAGCCAGATGGACTGGTTTGAGTATTTCAGAAACTGCTGATCTCCTGGGGTTTTCACACACAACAGTCTCCAGAGTTTACACAGAATGGTGTGAAAAACAAAAAACATCGAGTGAGTGAGTGACAGTTCTGTGGGTGGAAACAAACGCCTTGTTGATAAGAGAGGTCAGAGCAAAATGGGCAGATTTGAGGTGGTTCGAGTTGCCAGGAAAGATATAGTAACTCATAGCAACTCTTTACAACCGTGGTGAGCAGAAAAGCATCTCATATTGTAGCGAATTATACTTAGCAATGATGTCAAACCTGACTTCTAAAAGCAAGTGCCAAATTGAGAAGCATCAGCGTTGCAACAACCTCAAGAACTCGAAGAAAATGTTGACTAGAATGAAGTAAGATTCATCTGCTCGTGTAAAAACCTCTCACAGTCAAATAAATAAAACTTGTAGAATGAGGTGGAGCACTGTCTTCTGATACATTACATCTACGCATGCACACATACACGTTTACACTGCTAATATGCTAACTGTACATTATTTTAAAATGCATTCGCAATGTAAAATTGTCACGTTGACAAAAAAACTGATGAATCTTCATTTTTTTCTACCTGTAAGCCAGCAAAAAGCATCATCTCCTCCTCTGTGCAGTCGATCTCCTCCAGCAAAATGGCCCATCTGGCCTGTTCATACAGCTGAGTCAAACGCACAGCATCCAACTGCATACATAGATACACACCACACACAATCAGCACTCATTATCATGAGCCCTCAAGGCAAAAATAAAATAAAATGCAAGCTTAATATTTCATTAAAACATGGCAGGTTTCATTTTCGAACCACCTGTGGTGTTAGGTCATAAAAATTGTAATATTTGAAGCGCAACAAGAGTTTTTCTTCTTCTTTGACACCCTGCTGGAGGAGAGCACGAGATGAATCGAGCCACCTGAGAAATAAACAATACGACATTTATATAGTCAGATAATCAGAATGATGACTCCATGATACACTCCATTTTAATGAAAGGTAGCATTTTAAGAAAAAGCACAGTGCGTAATCTCCCTCGGAAAGACAAGCAAGTCACGCATACAGTGCTCAGCGTAAATGAGTGCACCCCCTTTGAAAAGTAACATTTTAAACAATATCTCAATGAACACAAACAATTTCCAAAATGTTGACAAGACAAAGTTTAATAGAACATCTGTCTAACTTATAACGTGAAAGTAAGGTTAATAAGATAACTTAGATTACACATTTTTTTCAGTTTTACTCAAATTAGGGTGGTGCAAAAATGAGTACACCCCACAACAAAAACTACTACATCTAGTACTTTGTATGGCCTCCATGATTTTTAATGACAGCACCAAGTCTTCTAGGCATGGAATGAACAAGTTGGCAACATTTTGCAACATCAATCTTTTTCCATTCTTCAACAATGACCTCTTTTAGTGACTGGATGCTGGATGGAGAGTGATGCTCAACTTGTCTCTTCAGAATTCCCCATAGGTGTTCGATTGGGTTCAGATCAGGAGACGTACTTGGCCACTGAATCGCTTTCACCCTGTTCTTCTTCAGAAATCCAACAGTGGCCTTAGATGTGTGTTTAGTCATGTTGGAAAAGTGCACGACGACCAAGGGCACGGAGTGATGGTAGCATCTTCTCTTTCAGTATAGAGCAATACATCTGTGAATTCATGATGCCATCAATGAAATGCAGCTCCCCGACACCAGCAGCACTCATGCAGCCCCACATAAGGACACTGCCACCACCATGTTTCACTGTAGGCACCATGCATTTTTCTTTGTATTCCTCACCTTTGCGATGCCATACAGTTTTGAAGCCATCAGTTCCAAAAACATTTATCTTGGTCTCATCACTCCAGAGTATGGAGTCCCAGTAGTCTTCATCTTTGTCAGCATGGGCCCTGGCAAACTCTAGGTGGGCTTTTTTGTACCTGGGCTTTAGGAGAGGCTTCTTTTGTGGACGGCATCCATGCATGCCATTACTCTGCAGTATACGCTGTATTGTGTCATGGGAAATAGTCACCCCAGTTTGGCTTTCTACTTCTTTAGATAACTGCAGTGAACTTGCATGCCGATTTTCTTCAACCCTTCTCATCAGAAGACGGGTGTTAACTTCCGTGGACGACCTGGACGTCTCTGTGAGATGGTTGCAGTTCCATCTTTCTTAAATTTTTGTACCACTTTTGCTACAGTATTCTGACTGATAAGTAAAGCTTTGCTGATCTTCTTGTATCCTTCACCTTTGTGGTGGAAAGAAATTATTTTCTTTGGGGAATTCTGAAGAGAACAGTTGAGCATCACTCTCCATCCAGCAGCCGGTCACTAAAAGAGGTCATTGTTGAAGAATGGAAAAAGATTGATGCTGCAAAATGTCACCAACTTGTTCATTCCATGCCTAGAAGACTTGGTGCTGTCATTAAAAATCATGGAGGCCATACAAAGTACTAGATGTAGTAGTTTTTGTTGTGGGGTGTACTCATTTTTGCACCACTCTAATTTGAGTAAAACTGAAAAATGTGTAATCTAAGTTTATATTATTAACCTTACTTTCACGTTATAAGTTAAACAGATGTTCTATTAAACTTTGTCTTTTCAACATTTTGGAAATTGTTTGTGTTCATTGAGATATTGGTTAAAATGTTACTTTTCAAAGGGGGTGTACTCATTTACGCTGAGCACTGTACATCTTCTAAAGAAAAGAAAAATGATTGAACTGATGTCAACTTCACACTCAAAAATGTAGTTTCTATACATGGACACATGGAGCTAACTTAGCAACCTGAAACCGAGCTCTTATAACAGAGTCTAAAAATAATCGCAAGTTATTTTCCAAGCAAAATCCCATTCGAGTCAGTTGACTTCATCATAATCAACAGTTCTGCATCAGGAATTTGTGAGCTTTTGTAGAATTTTGGTGAACTTTGACAGGAATTTGCATCATCGGCCAGTAACACAACTCTTTTTGATGCCTTGAGTCTTGAAGAAGCAGTGCTTTGTGTAACAGCAGACAAAATGCAAAATGAAGGAAATGTAGCTATTCTGGTCGTCTATGATCACACTTCTTCTGATAACACCTTTTTGCAGCATGCTATAAATGATTTATAAGGTTGCACGGCATATACGCTGGTGTTATTTGCCTTAAAGCATCGATTCTTAATTTTTAAAATAATGCTATACAAGTTAAATGTCGGGTGGCACGGTGGTGTAGTGGTTAGCGCTGTCTCTATATCTTTGCAATAAATTAATTCCATCATTCAGTATTCAAGGTATTCCTCAATTAACTTGTTACATCCTTATTTTCCCCTCCTAGAACTGCCACCTTATTGTGGTGGAGGGGTTTGTGTGCTTGAATGATCCTAGGAGCTATGTTGTCGGGGGCATTATGCCCCTGTCAGGGTTTCCCAAGGCAGACAGGTCCTAGGTGACAGGCCAGACCAAGAGCAGTTCACCAAAACCCCTAATGGAGCAACAACCAAGGACCGAGATGTCACCCGGTATGGCGCAGCCGGGGCCCCACCCTGGAGCCAAGCCCGGGGTTGGGGCTCGCATGCGAGCGCTTGGTGGCCGGGCCTTTGCCCATGGGGCCCGGCCGGGCTCAGCCCGAAGAGGTGACGTGGGCCCGACCTCCTGTGGGTTCACCACCCACAGAGGTAGCAGTAGGGGGCTGGTGCAGTGTGGATTGGGTGGCAGTCGAAGGCAGGGGCCTCGACAACCTGATCCCCGGACACAGTGGCTAGCTGTTGGGACATGGAATGTCACTTCGCTGGGGGGGAAAGAGCCTGAGCTTGTGCGGGAGGTTGAGAGGTACCGGCTAGAGATAGTCGGGCTCACCTCCATGCACAGCTTGGGCTCTGGAACCCAGCTCCTCGAGAGGGGCTGGACTCTCCACTTCTCTGGAGTCACCCATGGTGAGCGGCGGCGGGCTGGTGTGGTCTTGCTTATAGCTCCCCAGCTCAGCCGCCACGTGTTGGAGTTTACCCCAGTGAACGAGAGGGTCGCCTCTCTGCGCCTTCGGATTGGGGAGAGGGCTCTTGCTGTTGTTTGTGCCTACGGGCCGAATAGCAGTGTAGAGTATCCGGCCTTCTTGGAGTCCCTGGGAGAGGTACTGAGGGGTGCTCAGACTGGGGACTCCATTGTGCTACTGGGGGACTTCAATGCTCACGTGGGCGACGACAGTGACACCTGGAGGGGCGTGGTTGGGAGGAACGGCCTCCCTGATCTGAACCCGAGTGGTGTTTTATTATTGGACTTCTGTGCTAGTCACGGTTTGTCCATAACAAACACCATGTTCGAGCATAGGGGTGTCCATAAGTGCACGTGGCACCAGGACACCTTAGGTCGGAGGTCGATGATAGACTTTGTTGTCATTTCATCTGATCTCTGGCCCTATGTCTTGGACACTCGGGTGAAGAGAGGGGCTGAGCTGTCAACTGATCACCACCTGGTGGTGAGTTGAATCCGCTGGCGGAGGAGGAAGCTGGACAGACCTGGCAGACCCAAACGTATGGTGAGGGTCTGCTGGGAACGTCTGGCCGAGCACTCTGTTGGGGAGGTCTTTAACTCCCACCTCCGGGAGAGCTTTTCCCAGCTTCCGGGGGAGATGGGGGACATTGAGTCCGAGTGGACCATGTTCTCTACCTCCATTGTGGACGCGGCTGTTCGGAGGTCTCCAGTGCCTGTCGTGGCGGCAATCCCTGAACCCGGTGGTGGACACTGGAAGTAAGGGGTGGCGTCAAGCTGAAGAAGGAATCCTATCGGGCCATGTTGACCTCCAGGACTCCTGAGGCAGCTGACGGGTATCGGCAGGCCAGGCGTGCTGCAGCTCGGGCAGTTGTGGAGGCAAAAACTCAGAACTGGGAGGAGTTCGGGGAGGCCATGGAGAAGGACTATCAGTTGGCCTCGAAGAAATTCTGGCAAACCATCCGGCGCCTCAGGAGGGGGAAGCAGTACTCTGCCAACACTGTTTACAGTGCGGGGGGGGAGCTGTTGACCTCGACTGGAGACAATACTTTGAGGATCTTCTCAATCCCACCGTCATGTCTTCCATTGAGGAGACTGAGGCTGATGACTCAGAGGTGGACTTGTCCATTACCTAAGCCGAAGTCACTGAGGTGGTTTGCAAGCTCCTCGGTGGCAAGGCACCAGGGGTGGATGAGATCCGCCCTGAGTATCTCAAGTCTCTGGATGTTGTGGGGCTATCTTGGTTGACACGCCTCTGCAACATCGCGTGGCGGTCGGGGACAGTGCCTATGGAGTGGCAGACTGGGGTGGTGGTCCCTCTTTTTAAGAAAGGGGACCGGAGAGTGTGCTCCAATTATAGGGGAATCACACTTCTCAGCCTCCCAGGGAAGGTTTACTCCAGGGTACTGGAGAGGAGAATTCAACCAATAGTCGAACCTCGGATCCAGGAGGAACAATGCGGTTTTCGTCCTGGTCGCGGAACACTGGACCAGCTCTATACCCTTCATAAGGTGCTCGAGGGTTCATGGGAGTTTGCCCAACCAGTCCACATGTGCTTTGTGGATCTGGAGAAGGCATTTGACTGTGTCCCCCGTGGTATTCTGTGGGGGGTGCTTCGGGAGTATGGGGTTCGGGGCCCTTTACTAAGGGCTGTCTGGTCCCTGTACGAACGGAGCAAGAGTCTGGTTCGCATTGCCGGCAGTAAGTCAGACCTGTTCCCGGTGCATGTTGGACTCTGGCAGGGCTGCCCTTTGTCACTGGTTCTGTTCATAATTTTTATGGACAGAATTTCTAGGCGCAGCCAGGGGCCGGAAGGAATCCTGTTTGGGAACCACAGGATTTCATCTCTGCTTTTTGCGGATGATGTTGTCCTGTTGGCTTCTTCAAACCAGGACCTCCAGCATGCACTGGGGCGGTTTGCAGTCGAGTGTGAAGCGGCTGGGATGAGAATCAGCACCTCCAAGTCCGAGGCCATGGTTCTCAACCGGAAAAGGGTGGCTTGCCCTCTTCAGGTTGGTGGAGAAGTCCTGCCTCAAGTGGAGGAGTTTAAGTATCTCGGGATCTTGTTCACGAGTGAGGGAAGGATGGAGCGTGAGATCGACAGGCGGATTGGTGCAGCCTCCGCAGTGATGTGGTCGCTTTACTGGTCCGTCGTGGTGAAGAAGGAGCTGAGCCAAAAGGCGAAGTTCTCAATTTACTGGTCGATCTACGTTCCGACTCTCACCCATGGGCATGAGCTTTGGGTAATGACCGAAAGAACAAGATCGCGGATACAAGCGGCCGATTGAGTTTTCTTCGCAGGGTGGCTGGGCACTCCCTTAGAGATAGGGTGAGAAGCACAGTCACTCGGGAGGAGCTCGGAGTAGAGCCGCTGCTCCTCCACATCGAGAGGAATCAGCTGAGGTGGCTCGGGCATCTTTTTCGGATGCCTCCTGGACGCCTCCCTGGGGAGATATGTCTGTGAATATTCTCAGTCATCCAGGTCATAGTAACTATGGGTGGTAAAAGAGAGCAACTGGACTTGCTTGAAAATTCTTGAAGACGTTTCACCTCTCATCCGAAAGGCTTCTTCAGTTCTGTCTGACTGGTAGGGAGTATCAGGTATTTATCCTCTCATGGATGAAAAGCTCATCTAAGGTGTCGTTGAGTCATCCTGTTGGCGTGGGTCACTGGGGGCTGAATGTGAATGGCCTCGAGAGTCGTCAGGGTGATCAATGGATTGCCCGTTAAGGTGATCAATGGAATGCTGATTCTCTCTGTCCTCCTGTGAGCCACTGAAAACAGCTGGGTTTTGGTGTGCATTCAGTTGTCTGGGAAGTGTGCCAAGGACTGCATTGTAGGTGGCTGATAAATTATGTCTTAGACCCCCACCTCTGTTCAGTGATGGCCGTTCCAGGTTGACAAAAATGGCTTCTTTAACTCCTCGCTCATACCAACGATCCTCTCTGGCTAAAATGCGTACGTTGGAATCCTGAAATGAGTGTCCTTTGTTGTTAAGATGAAGGTAGACAGCAGAGTCCTGGCCTGAGGAACTGGCTCTCCTGTGTTGAGCCATACGCCTGTGAAGCGGTTGCTTGGTTTCACCAATATACGAGTCCGTGCATTGCTCACTGCACTGAATTGCATACACCACGTTGTCCTGTTTGTGTCTGGGTATTCTGTCCTTAGGGTGGACCAATTTCTGCTTCAGGGTGTTACTGGGTCTGAAACGTACCGGAATGTTGTGTTTGTAGATGTTTGTAATGTTGTGCTTCTACAAACACAACATTCCGGTACGTTTCAGACCCAGTAACACCCTGAAGCAGAAATTGGTCCACCCTAAGGACAGAATACCCAGACACAAACAGGACAACGTGGTGTATGCAATTCAGTGCAGTGAGCAATGCACGGACTCGTATATTGGTGAAACCAAGCAACCGCTTCACAGGCGTATGGCTCAACACAGGAGAGCCAGTTCCTCAGGCCAGGACTCTGCTGTCTACCTTCATCTTAACAACAAAGGACACTCATTTCAGGATTCCAACGTACGCATTTTAGCCAGAGAGGATCGTTGGTATGAGCGAGGAGTTAAAGAAGCCATTTTTGTCAACCTGGAACGGCCATCACTGAACAGAGGTGGGGGTCTAAGACATAATTTATCAGCCACCTACAATGCAGTCCTTGGCACACTTCCCAGACAACTGAATGCACACCAAAACCCAGCTGTTTTCAGTGGCTCACAGGAGGACAGAGAGAATCAGCATTCCATTGATCACCTTAACGGGCAATCCATTGATCACCCTAACGACTCTCGAGGCCATTCACATTCAGCCCCCAGTGACCCACGCCAACAGGATGACTCAACGACACCTTAGATGAGCTTTTCATCCATGAGAGGATAAATACCTGATACTCCCTACCAGTCAGACAGAACTGAAGAAGCCTTTCGGATGAGAGGTGAAACGTCTTCAAGAATTTTCAAGCAAGTCCAGTTGCTCTCTTTTACCACCCATACTCCCTGGGGAGGTGTTCCAGGCATGTCCCCCCGGGAGGAGGCCCCGGGGAAGACCCAGGACACGCTGGAGGGACTATGTCTCTCGGCTGGCCTGGGAACGCTTCGGTGTTCTTCCCGAGGAGCTGGCCGAGGTGTCTGGGGAAAGGGAAGTTTGGGCTTCCATGCTTAGACTGCTGCCTCCGCGACCCGGTCCCGGATAAAGCGGAAGAAGACGAGACATCCTTATTTTATTTTTTCCTTTCTTATTTTTTGAATAAAAACCCTTTTTGTATCACTACCCTTCTAATGCACAACATGGGTCAAAAATGACCTGCATTCATTTTCCAGGTTATTTCATGTACGGCTGAGTGTTTCTATGATATACTTTTGAAATAAATTCATTTTGTCATTTACTTTTCCAAATATGCAGTAAATATCTTGTTTTTGTTTAGCACAAATCATCATTTTTATTTTTCCTTTCTTAAGTTATGAACAAGCACAGCTTTTGTAATTCTACATCAAGTTTACACACATGGGTCAGAACCGACCCGCATGCATTTACTACAGCGTTTGGTGGGAACTGTGAATTGTGCTTGTGTCAGACATTTCACAGCTCAGCACAGCGCCCTTTGCCCATCTAATACATGCAAGTAATGTTTTTTTCAATTGTTCTAACATTACCTTAGAAAAAAATTGATTATGTTTAGGTTACCTTGAGAGTGAGTAGATTACTTGTCAGAAAGTTACAAGTAATTACTATTAGCTACCAAGCTGTTGACATATTCTACTTTAGTTAGCTAATTTTATTGTAGTTGGCTTAGCTAACTACATAGTTAATAAATAAATAACTGGCCCCATTCACTGCTAAAGTAATTACTTGAAAAAATTATTATTATAGTATTAAGACATTTAATTTTAAATCATGGCGGCACGGTGGTGTAGTGGTTAGCGCTGTCGCCTCACAGCAAGAAGGTCCGGGTTCGAGCCCCGTGGCCGGCGAGGGCCTTTCTGTGCGGAGTTTGCATGTTCTCCCCGTGTCCGCGTGGGTTTCCTCCGGGTGCTCCGGTTTCCCCCACAGTCCAAAGACATGCAGGTTAGGTTAACTGGTGACTCTAAACTGACCGTAGGTGTGAATGTGAGTGTGAATGGTTGTCTGTGTCTATGTGTCAGCCCTGTGATGACCTGGCGACTTGTCCAGGGTGTACCCCGCCTTTCGCCCGTAGTCAGCTGGGATAGGCTCCAGCTTGCCTGCGACCCTGTAGAACAGGATAAAGCGGCTAGAGATAATGAGATGAGATGAGATGAATTTTAAATCACACTTGGATGACCCATGTGTAGTAATATAAAAATTATTTTTGTTCATAAAGTAGGAAAGAAAAATTAAATTAATGATTTGTGGTAATTAAAAACAAGATATTTAAAGAATACTTGGAATATTCAATCATAAAATAAATTGATTTCAAAAGATAGAGCAAAGAAAAACTCAGTCAGCAGGAAATAACCTGGAAAATGAATGCGGGTCATTTTTGACCCATGTTGTGCATTAGAAGGGGTGTGCATATGTTTTGCATCAAAGGGTTAAATTCAAGCGCGAGATCATGAAAAGAGATGCTGGTGAAGGAGGGACTCTTTATAGCTGTTATAGTCTAAGTGATAACAGGAACTAACTTGTCTTAGAGACGTTCCATTATGTTAGACGTAACTATAAATGGTTAGAAAGTGCAATGTGTCAGTCATTAATGAATAAAAAAATTGTAGTCGTTGACAAAATTGTTGTGGTATAAAGGTAATTTAAAAAAAACAGCAGGGAGTGCTGGTAAAGGAAAATAATCCATTTTGGGATTAATTATTTTCATATAACAGCATGTCTGATAGTATTTTGTCTGAGTAGAAACAACATCAGAAAACAGCGTAATATTAACACTTTAATATTAGCAAGTATCCTTTGATTGATCCAGTTTTAAATGCGTTTTTGCTAACCTGCCGTTAACCTGCGCTTTGTCCACCCTGCTGGTTGATCTGTACATTTTTGCGATGGTCTCAGGGGCTGGAGCTGGCTGACTCACTGAAATCATCTTATACACTGCCTCCATCTCAGGAGATCCAGCAAAGAACGCAGGCATGCCATTGGCCAGCTTTAAAATAGAGCCTACAAAATCACAAGCAGACGTAGAGTAACATATAGCTGCCATCCAGTATCATGGAAAAAGTTTGACTATGACTATGTGCTTTGTGTATTTCTTGTGTATTACAATATATTATATGGACACGAGTGTTTTACTGGGAAATACGCCACTCGTATTTTTCATACCAGCTACATCCGGGACATTGAGAAACAAAACCGTGATAATCTCTATATGTCAGTCATGAGGAAATCAATGAATTGTTTTGATAAATTCGGGTACTTTTTGCTGGTGAATGTGTCGATATAATAGAAGGAAAATCACATGTTGGCTTGAAGATATGAAGTTTATCTTCTCGTGTTGAAAAATTCGCATTTTTCATATGAAATACATGACGGATCTGAGTGACATATTTAAATAATATTGGCTGGTGTTGAGTGGTATATCAGATATATTCCATTCGGATGGAATGGAATACATCTGATATACCACAAAAAAGCCAGCCAATATTATAATTATAATTATTATTATTATACATACTCTCTTCTTATCAGTATTCTCGAAGGCCAACGCTAGCTTCACGGCAAGTCAGAGCTAGAGCTAATCGTTCTTGCATTGAAAATATGTTTACCACTCGAAGATAAACTTTATATCTTTGCACAACCATGTAATATCGTCTATATATGACATTACTACTGTACTCAATGGTGGCTGGTGGTAATTTTTTTTTTTGGTGGGTGGCATAGTGAATAATATATCACGAATATATTATGTGTGCATGTGAGAGAAATCTTAGTTTCTCTGTCGTTAGTCTGTGCTACTTGCTCTTGGTAGTACGGGCTTGACCACTTTATTAGCATTCACTGACACTACTGATGAACGCTACACCGGCTGGAAGGTGACTTCACTGCTGCGCTAATAGCACTAACCTGCGGGTAAGCTAGCACTGGCCTTCGAAAATGATGATGTGTCGATATGAAGAGAGTGTGTATGTATTATAATAATACATACACACATAATAATTGGCTGGAAATTTTCGTGGTATATCAGATATATTCCATTCAGCTAGCATGATATTGAACAAGTTGAAGACGAGTAGCTGAATGGAATATATCTGATATACCATGAAAAAAGCCATTATTATTATTATTATTATTATTATACATGCACATTCCTTTTGGGTGTTCAACGCGTCTTTCTCTTTCAAAATTCTCTCGAAACCTTCTGTATTTAACAAAACAAACCTGGCAGCCATGCTTGTTTACAAATTGTCACAGTCGCTCGCTAGCACGGAAGTTTTACGTCTCTGACGTCATGCTGTCTTGACAGCCATGCAATGTCATAAATCATTCAACGCTCATTCTCCATTGGGTAGAGTGATGTAATACACATAAGATAAGCGATATGCTAACAATATTGCATGCTATCAAACCAAATGAATGAAATTGGAAATTGGCTAGAAGGGAATAGAACATGTTTTTATTCCATCGAAAAAGTGTCATTTGTGTATAATAATTCCAGATATTTCACTCTGATGACGTCACTCCTAGTGTTTTCCTGCTGACTGGATGTGCGTTGTCAAAATGGCGAACTGGTTCAAAATTAAAATTCTTTTGATTAAATTGTGTATTTTTGTTTTGTGGATGTGTCCATATAATATAAAGAGCATTACATGGTGGCATGAAGATATGAAGTTTATCTTCTCGTGTTGAAAATATTTTTCACTCGTTTGCTTTGCTCACTCATGAATATATACACCACTCAAAGATAAACTTCATATCTTCGTGTGACTGTGTAATATCCTCTGGTATGGTATGTGTACACAATAGTACACAAAGGTCAACATTTAAAGATGGCTTTTCATTTAAAGAAATAATAATATTTATGTGCATAAATATCAATTAACTCTCTTGTCACAGCAAGGTGTTTATATTAAGTACACATTTAGAGCCCTAGACTACAAATTGCCATTTAAGTACATCTACATTTCTATTATCTAACTGCAAACATTTAGAAAAGATTCACAACAGAGACATAAATTACTGTCTGTACACATAAACAATACTGACCAGCCACTTTGTTCAACCACTATACATCTGTTCTTTTATCACTCAGCCAATCGTGTAGCAGCAGCACAATACATAAAATCATTCAGACAGTACATGTCAAGAGCTTCAGTTAACATTCACATCTAGCCTTCAATCAATGACCTTAACCATGTCATGATTGTGGGGTTGGATATTTCAGAAACTGCTGACTTTTTCACAGAATGCTGTAAATAACCAAAAACATCCAGGCAAGCAGAAATGCCTTGTTGATGAGAAAGGTCCGAGAAGAATAGTCAGACTGCTTTGAGCTGGCAAGAAAGCTATGGTAACTCAAATAACCACTCTTTACAACCGTGGTGAGCTGAAATGCATCTCAGAATGCACAACAGAATATTGGAAAAACATCACAGTCTTTTTTTTTTTTTGGACATATTGTGCATTCTGAGATGCTTTGCTTATCACCATGGTTGGGCATTTGAGTGCAAAAGTTTGTGCACCCTAAGATTCAGAGATCATTCTAAATAGTGGTCAAATAGTGCATGTTAAAATATATTAAAACAAACTATTAAAAAAAGCATTCATGTCAATTTATTAGATTTATATTTATGTCTCTTTAGCTAGACAGAGAGACAGTCAGATAGATAGATAGATAGATAGATAGATAGATAGATAGATAGATAGATAGATAGATAGATAGATAGATAGATAAAGTTAGGTCCATATATATTTGGACACTGACACAAATTTTGTTTTTTTACCTGTTTACTGAAACATATTCAAGTTATAGTTATATAATGGACATGGACATAAAGTCCAGACATTCAGCTTTCATTTGAGGGTATCCACATTAAAATTGGATGAAGGGTTTAGGAGTTTCAGCTCCTTAACATGTGCCACCCTGTTTTTAAAGGGACTAAAAGTAATTGGACAATTGACTCAAAGGCTATTTCATGGGCAGGTGTGGGAAATTTCTTCGTTATGTCATTTTCAATTAAGCAGATAAAAGGCCTGGAGTTGATTTGAGGTGTGGTGCTTGCATCTGGAAGATTTTGCTGTGAAGAAAACATGCGGTCAAAGGAGCTCTCCATGCAGGTGAAACAAGCCATCCTTAAGCTGCGAAAACAGAAAAAACCCATCCGAGAAATTGCTACAATATTAGGAGTGGCAAAATCTACAGTGGCGGCACGGTGGTGTAGTGGTTAGCGCTGTCGCCTCACAGCAAGAAGGTCCGGGTTCGAGCCCCGTGGCCGGCGAGGGCCTTTCTGTGGGGAGTTTGCATGTTCTCCCCGTGTCCGCGTGGGTTTCCTCCGGGTGCTCCGGTTTCCCCCACAGTCCAAAGACATGCAGGTTAGGCTAACTGGTGACTCTAAATTGACCGTAGGTGTGAATGTGAGTGTGAATGGTTGTCTGTGTCTATGTGTCAGCCCTGTGATGACCTGGCGACTTGTCCAGGGTGTACCCCGCCTTTCGCCCGTAGTCAGCTGGGATAGGCTCCAGCTTGCCTGCGACCCTGTAGAACAGGATAAAGCGGCTAGAGATAATGAGATGAGATGAGAAAATCTACAGTTTGGTACATCCTGAGAAAGAAAGAAAGCACTGGTGAACTCATCAATGCAAAAAGACCTGGACACTCACAGAAGACAACAGTAGTGGATGATCGCAGAATAATTTCCATGGTGAAGAGAAACCCCTTCACAACAGCCAACCAAGTGAACAACACTCTCCAGGAGGTAGGTGTATCAATATCCAACTCTACCATAAAGAGAAGACTGCATGAAAGTAAATACAGAGGGTTCACTGCACGGTGCAAGCCACTCATAAGCCTCAAGAATAAAAAGGCTAGATTGGACTTTGCTAAAAAAAACATCTAAAAAAGCCAGCACAGTTCTGGAAAAACATTCTTTGGACAGATGAAACCAAGATCAACCTCTACCAAAATGATGGAAAGAAAAAAGTATGGTGAAGGCATGGTACAGCTCATGATCCAAAGCATACCACATCATCTGTAAAACACGGCGGAGGCAGTGTGATGGCTTGGGCATGCATGGCTGCCAGTGGCACTGGGTCACTAGTGTTTATTGATGATGTGACACAGGACAGAAGCAGCCGGATGAATTCTGAGGTATTCAGAGACATACTGTGTGCTCAAATCCAGGCAAGCTGATTGGTCGGCGTTTCATAATACAGATGGACAATGACCCAAAACATAAAGCCAAAGCAACCCAGGAGTTTATTAAGCAAAAAAGTGGAATATTCTTGAATGGCCAAGTCAGTCACCTGATCTCAACCCAATTGAGCATGCATTTCACTTGTTAAAGACTAAACTTCAGACAGAAAGGCCCACAAACAAACAGCAACTGAAAACCGCTGCAGTAAAGGCCTGGCAGAGCATTAAAAAGGAGGAAACACAGCGTCTGGTGATGTCCATGAGTTCAAGACTTCAGGCAGTCATTGCCAACAAAGGGTTTTCAACCAAGTATTAGAAATGAACATTTTATTTACAATTATTTAATTTGTCCAATTACTTTTGAGCCCCTGAAATGAAGGGATTGTGTTTAAAAAATGCTTTAGTTCCTCACATTTTTATGCAATCATTTTGTTCAACCCACTGAATTAAAGCTGAAAGTCTGAACTTCAACTGCATCTGAATTGTTTTGTTCAAAATTCATTGTGGTAATGTACAGAACCAAAATTAGAAAAATGTTGCCTCTGTCCAAATATTTATGGACCTAACTGTAGATAGATAGATAGATAGATAGATAGATAGATAGATAGATAGATACCTGAAGACAGTGGTGCACAAGTGATGTCATACACCTGCTCTTCCTCATCCTTCTTCTTCTTTTTCTTCTTCTCTTCCTCCGGCCTGAGGAGTGACAGCTCCTCTGGATGACGAATATCTGCAGGAGAGAGTGATCAGCCAAAGAAATAAGTCTACCCAGTCAATTTCACTAATTATGATTTATAGACCCTGGGGCCATTCTCTGAATTCCTTTATGAATTTGCGGATTTCATTTCAAACCTGGTTGTTTCTTTAGACAAAGCGTTAATTGTTGGAGACTTTAATATTCACTTTGATAACCTGGAAAACCCTCTGAAAACAGCATTCATGTCCATTTTAGGTTCAGTAGGGGTGAATCAGAACGTCATAGGCCCCACTCATAATGGTGATCACACGCTTGAGCTAATATTAACTTTCAGATTAGATATAGAAAATATAGTCACACTTCCACAATCTGAAGCTACCTCAGATCATTATCTCCTCTCATTTGAAATACATCTGAGCAATAATATATGCACCTTGCCATGCTATTGTGTCAAATGTACATTCACGTCAACTACTGCACTACTAGAGTTTTATCAACGGTCTTCCAGAACTTTGATCGGCTCACCGTCAGACCCCACAGAACTTGATCAGGCAACTGAATGCTTAGAGTCGATGTTCTGCTATACTTTGGATAATGTAGCACCACTTAAAAGAAAAATAGAGAGAAAAAGCTTGTACCGTGGTATAATGATCACACATGCACCTTAAAACAGACCACTTGAAAATTAGAACGTAAATGGTGTCAAACTAAACTGGGAGTATTCCAACTAGCATGGAAGGAGAGCCTCCTGAACTATAGGACAGCTCTTAGTGCTGCTAGATCAGTGTATCTCTCCACCCTAATAAAAGAGAACAAAAATGATCCTAGATTCTTATTTAATACTGTAGAAAAAATTAGCTAGGAAATATAGCTGCAAGCAGTGATGAAGAACCTGAGCACCTCCGGTATACCAAATCTGGCATGAATCCAACAAACTGCCTAGGAGGAGAACATCAAAATGTAACATGTGTCAAAATGCACAAAACCAAAAATAACTCACTTCCTGTTGAGTACGGCTAATAAAATGTATAATGTTTTGTTCGTCTTGGGACACTCCACACGCCTACCAAATTTGACACGGATAGGTCAAACTATATACCAGGCAAAAGTCTCAATGACATGTGGGGGCACTATGGAGTCCCCCAGACACACCCGGGGCCAAGCCTCTATCCCAGAGTAGCAGCGGCCAGGAGTGATGTGTGTACCAAATTTCATGAGTTTTTGTCCATGGGAACCACCTAAAAAATGGCCAAGTCTTGGAAAACTAGATAGAACTCGACGCCAATGGCATCGATGGGGATGCCTCCACCCAGTAGACTACACACCTTATTAAGTTGTGATTTGGGGATGGACATTTGACCTCACAGTAATCTTGACCTGGTGAAATTACTTGTATTAGCCTTGGAGATATTGTGTTCACAAGGTTCCCGGATAGACATTTGACCTCACAGTGACCTTGACCTTAGACCTTTTGATCTCAAAATCTAATCAGTTCATGTTTGTCCCAAAGTGCACAAATGGTGAAAGTTTGGTGAAATTCCTTTCATTAGCCTTTGAGATATCGCGTTCACAAGGTTTCGGGACAGACACACGGACGGACGGACGCACGCACAAGCCGAAAACATAATGCCTCCTGCACCTTATGGTGGCAGAGGCATAAAAAAAAAGAATAACTAGACTGCATTTCCGCAGAGAAAATACAAAGTGTGCTTGCTGAGCTGTAGCAGAACAGCTATCATGCTGGCATGCTAAAAGCTAGCATGCCAACATGCTAATGCAAACATGCTAATGCTAACATGCTAACAACTAGCATGCTAACAGTTAGCATACTAACATGCTAACAGCATACTAACATGCTAAAAGCTAGCATGTTAACATGTTAATGCTAACATGCTAATAGATAACATGCTAACAGCTAGCATTTTAACATGATAATGATTAACATGCTATTTGTTAAAATTCCAACACTTTAAGGCTAATATGCTGACAGCTATCATGCTAACAGCTAACAGACTAACATGCTAATGGCTACTATGTTAACTTTTAGCATGCTAACATGCTGAGGGTGACATGCTAACAGCTAACATGCTAACAGTTAGCATGCTAACATGCTCAGGCGAACTCGCTAACAGCAAACATGTGAACTCTGCATGCTACCATGCTAATCCTAACATGTTAACAGCTCTCATGCTAATGGTGCTAATGGTGAACATGCTAACAACTTGCGAGCTAACAGCAGGCACGATATCGTAATGGGTAACATGCTAACAGCTAGCATGGTAACACGTGAATGCTTATATGCTAATTGCTATCGTGTGTGCATGTAAGTATTCCTAATAAAGTGGCCATTGAGTTGAAGTTGATTTGCTGTCAAAGTCTCAAATGAGCAGATCCTTGCCAAATGCATCATCACCTATGGGGGAAGGGAGGAATGACTCAGTCAAGCTTCCATTGATTAGCGGCAAACTGGACAGTGTTGCCAGATACTGCTGACGTTTTCCAGCCCAAAATATGTTCAAATCCGCCAAAATGCACTTAAAACCGCCCAATCTGGCAACACTGAAACTGGAGAAAAAATGGACGGATGAAAGGCAAGACAAAGACGAGTGCGGGTCAGAACCGATATCATGTGTGTGATGGTGATTTGGCCTGAGGTGCCGTATGAAGTTTGGTGGATGTGTGGTGAAGTGTTACTGAGCAAAACTCCATTCATTTGAATGGGGCCAAAAATCAATTGGAGCCTATGGAGGTACGGTAGAAAGAGATGTGTGAAAACCAAGGAAAAGACGAGTGCAGGTCTCAGATGAGGGGATGGATCTGTGCGGGGACTTGGCCTGAGGCATCAAGTGAAGTTTCTTGAAGTTTGGTCACTTGGTTAAAAAAACTGACGGAGAGTGAAAGTTTTTCTCCTGAAACACCATTCATTTTCAATGGGGCCAAAAATCAATGCAAGCCTATGGAGGAAAAAGGGATGAGCAAAAAGAAAGGAAAAATATGAGTGCGGGTCAGAACCGATTGCATGTATGTGTCGGGGGAGTTGGCCTGAAGTATCACATGAGGTTTGGTGCATCTGCAATGGAGCGTGTCTGAGTAGGACGATTCGATTCATGAGCCCTATTCATTCTCTATGGAAAAAAAACAAAAGAAAAACGAAAAGAACAAAAGAACGGGCGCATTGATCCAAAAGCTGTATACAAGCACACTACACCACTTCGGGCCAGACGTCTCAGAGTTGGAACGGTGTCTCTATCTCGAACGCCCTAGGAGGAGTAGTGGATCCAAAAAACGTGTCAGAATAAGGCAGAATAAGTAAACTTAAGAAGAACAATAGCGTGCTTGCCTTTGGCAAGCACACAGCAGCCTTCGGCAAGCACACTAATAATAATAAGAAGATTCCTTAGGCAAACAATAGGGCCTTGCACCTTGGTGCATCACCCTTTGGTGGACACCAGAGGCCACGCACCTTCAGTGCTTGGGTTCTAATAAGACCACCACAGAAACATGCACACTTTCAATATGTAGTAGTGACAACTTTTTTCAGTGGCAAAGTTGAAAATATTTAGGCAAAAAAAAAAATCAGACTATTAATTTAAAGCCTGACAATTTGATAACTAACACTGTAGATAACAATATAACTGTATCAGATCAGCAAATAGATGTTTTACTCATCTTTGAGAGACTGAACTAATTTCACTAACATCCTCATGAATATCATCAATTTGTGTACTAGATCCATTAAGGCCCGGTCCCACTGCACTTACGGATGCAAAGAGGATGTAAAACGTAAAAAAATCTTTGCCATCCGTTGGAAAACGCTATGCATCCGTTGTGTACTCATTGCATACATGCTTCATACGCTCTACCCATCAAGCATCCGTCCACTGTGATTTCATCCGCGCAAAAAGTTTTGAGCTGCACAAAACTTTTAGAACGGATGAACTTTCCGCCGTGTACGATGTAAATCCGCGACATATACGAGCAACAAACATTCTATGTCCGTTATCATCCGTTAAACGTCTGCTGTATCCTCTCTGCATCCTCGCAACTCACATCCGCTGCAGCTGAAAACGGAAAGAGGGAGGAAAGATAAGGTACATGAAACGTCTATTCATCGTTAGTAGCACGGAAATAGAAAGGATGTAAGCGTATGCATCTCGTATATAAAGTATTCAAAACGGACAAAGCGTTTATATCTGGAATGTATCTCGTATATTTAGGATGTCTGGAGTATGTCTAGAGTATGTAGAAGGACACCTAGCGGACAATCGATATTTTGTATAAAAAGGGGGAGAAAATCATCTAGTAGTAGAGATGTATCGATGTAGCCGCCAGCACGTCTTTCCGCTTTATGCTGACGGCGTGCGTGCTGCATCCCTTTATATCCGCGGAGCAGACGCAATTCATACCCCTCACATGCGCAGTGAACGGTCTGCATCCGATATACATCCGTGCAACATCCCCTTTGTTTCCGTTAGGCGTACGTGATGCATCCCCTTCATCCGCTATGCATCCGCTCTTTCTGCTATGCGTCCGCTTCTCAGTTATCACCGGTAACCCCTTCGGAGCTGTCATCCACTTCCATCCGCTTTCATCCGCTAGGCTTCCTATGAACATGCGTTTAACATCCCCGCTATATACTACCCACGTCCGTTCTTTTCCTTTCTGTTTTCGCAAATTTTCGCCAATTTTGTCCATTTCTGGAGCGGATGAAAACGGATAGAGCCACCCCCGAAATTTTGCTCGTCTGCTGTGTCCTTTTTGCATACGTTTTGTGTCCATCGGCCAGTGGGACTGGGCCTTTACCTACACGTTTTTTTCAAACAGATGCTACCAGGAGCAATTGAACCTCTTCTAAAATTAACTCTTCCTTTAACACTGACTATTTAACCAACCCCTTTAAACTCGCAGTTATCAAACCCCTGATTATAAACCTGACCTCGACCCCTGTCAGCTGTCTAACTACACGCCAAAATCAGACCTCCCCCCTTTAACTTCAAGATCCAAGAAAAGACTGTGGCACAGTAGTTATGTTCATACCTACATAAAAATAGCATTCATGAAATGTTTAGTCAAGCTTTCTGTTAATATCTTTGTAATAGGTAAAGGAGCTGATCTGGAGGGTTCTTGGGCATAGAGTCTTTTGGTAAACTGGGATGCATGGATGCTGTCCCACTCCCTACTGTCACGCGTTCACTTGGGTTTGTTGACGGTGGAGTGGCTGGCCGCTTTATGTCCCAGGGCTCCCGCATGTCTGTGTTACCTTCTGGCTACACATGCCATTTCTGAGATACCAGTGATGCTGACCTTTCTTGCTCTCGAGACCTGCTTGATCCATCCATCAAGCTGAGATGTCATGCACACAAATCTGTATTTCTGGATTTAGCTATCATTTTCACCCTCACACACTTACTGAGCAGCCTGCAGATGCCCATCACGCTGCGGAACATGGGGCCAGAGAAGCAGACGAGGAGCCTGAGGGTGAGTCCATTGGGCAAGCCCAACCTCAGGGGTTTGTGCTGGGGTGTGAGGCAGAGACGAGCATCAGCGTGGATCCCATACTTATCCAGTGTCCACGACGGCCTCAGCAACCACTGCTGCTTCTGCTCCCACCAAAGCGCATGGTCTGACCAGTCCTTCTTAATCTCTGCAACACAGCACAGAACATTACACAAAGTTCCGAGTATCCAATAACTTATGGATGCATTAAACCATCCAGGTAAACTTGGACATAAGCACGAATCTAATCCAAATCTAATCCAAGCATAGAAGTGAATTGAGGCTTCTGGGATTTGAACACAACCTTTCAGCCACAAACACATCTGTGTAAAATATTATGATTATTTACATTCTTTATAGGGGCGGCATGGTGGTGTAGTGGTTAGCGCTGTCGCCTCACAGCAAGAAGGTCCGGGTTCGAGCCCCGTGGCCGGCGAGGGCCTTTCTGTGCGGAGTTTGCATGTTCTCCCTGTGTCCACGTGGGTTTCCTCCGGGTGCTCCGGTTTCCCCCACAGTCCAAAGACATGCAGGTTAGGGTAACTGGTGACTCTAAATTGACCGTAGGTGTGAATGTGAGTGTGAATGGTTGTCTGTGTCTATGTATCAGCCCTGTGATGACCTGGTGACTTGTCGAGGGTGTACCCCGCCTTTCGCCCGTAGTCAGCTGGGATAGGCTCCAGCTTGCCTGCGACCCTGTAGAACAGGATAAAGCGGCTACAGATAATGAGATGAGATGAGAGAGTGCCCCTGCTTCAGCTACATTTTCCCCTACAATGGCCTTAATAAACCGTTGTACTTTTCACTCAAAAATATATGTAATAAAATTATTGACCCTCCTAAAGACTATTTAAAGCCAGACAGCCTTTCGATTTCATAAAATCGGTGAAATTTAGTCCCCTCTGAAATTTGGTCATTGTGATATATGTTTATTTCTGCAAAATCTAAAAAAAAAAAAAAAAAACCAGGCCATTCAGTGGCTGGGAAGTTATTTAATTTGAGGGGATTCCCAAGCAAATAATTTGCATGAAATCACTCACTTTGCTCAGTCAAGCAGACAGAGGAAGTCCGTGTGCGCATGCGAAGGTTTACGTACTTTGACTGTACACTGACAGTTCTATCATTCTGTCACTAAACGAACAGCTGATCACACCGAGGTGCTCGCTGAGCGCCGATATTTATTAGTTTGGTCCTGCGTTTCCTTTCCTTCGTATATAACATAACGTCTTTTCTTCTCACTTTCTGTTACTGTAGTTGGTCTTTCACGTTTCATTCGCACACTCACGTCCTCCATTTTTCTCTCCTGTTTCAAATTTGTATCCCACAATGCCTTGTGTGAACGGGGAAAGCCCACCACGTGATGCATGATGTAATATCTTGAATTGGGTCATGGTGAAGCAGGAAAAAATTGCGGAGAATTTAGGACCACGTGGCTCTAAATTCATTAGTTGTTCTATTAAAAAAAACTAATAAAATTGGAAGTCTGTGATTCGAATTAAGTAGCTTTCAGTCCACTAAACAAAAATAATTGCATGTCTGGGAAAATTTTTTTATGACCTACACTTGAAAAATCTGAAAGGCAGTCTACCTTTAAAATAAATGCAGACACGTACGAGGATATTTTAGTCCCAAACCTGGTTGCTTCTACCAGGAGGTTACAGTAGGACTTGGAGATCTTTCAACAAGATAATGACCCCAAACTAGAAACGGTTCAATACAGGAATAGTTATGAGAACACAATCAGTTTACTAATGAGCAAATTTGAACCCTGGATTTATAAACGGTGTGGTATGAATGGAAGAAAAAAGTCTACATGTACAAACAACAGAGCTTGAAATCAGCATTAACCTTGTAGCTTCATCTTTGTTAGATGTTACACTAGTCGGCTCATGTTACTGATGGTGTGACCGAAAATTTTGAAATCAAATCCATTCATTGCATATGTGCTCATTTTCACAGGAGGGTGCTATTACTTCTGTAGCTGTAGCTCTACAGTATTATGGTCAGTGATTAAAAGGACATTAAAAGGACCAATGAAAAACTGGTGAGTCTTTCAAAGCAAGTAATACATACTGTATGGTGCAATCATGACAAGGAACCAACAACTCATATTTCTGTTTCAAAAATGTTTTTTTTTAATCCTTACGTGTTTTTTCAACGATTTTAAGGATGACACCTCCAATATGGAGGTCAGATGTGACGCTGACTTTAAGAGGTGGAGCTTCTGGTCCCAGTTCCTCTACGGTGATGGACAGATCCCACACTGCCATGCTGAGAGGCATCACCATACAAAAAACGCGCACACACACACACACACACACACACACACACACACACACACACACACACACACACACACACACAGAAACAGAAAGGTAAAGTGAAGTGAAGTGAAGTGAAGTGAAGTGAAAGTGGATCATGTAAGGAATAAAGTGTAAGGTGGTGTGCTGTGATAGGAAATTATTATACATACAGGACACTTTTTCCATGGAATAAAAACTTGAGTTCTATTTCCTTCTAGTGCGTTTCACTCATTTGGTTTGATAGCATGCAATATTGTTAGCATATCGCTAATCCTGTGTGTATTACGTCACTCTATCCAATGGAGAATGAGTGTTGAATATGGTTTACAATATTGCATGGTTGTCAAGACAACATGACGTCACACGTCGGAGATGTAAAACTTCCATGTTCACGAGTGACTGTTACAATTTGCTTCGTTAAATACGGAAGATTTTGAGAGAATTTTGAAAGAGAAAGACGCATTGAACCCCCGAAAGGAACGTGTACATATAATAATAATAATAATAATAATAATAATAATGCCTGGCTTTTTCTCATGGTATATCAGATATATTCCATTCAGCTACTCGTCTTTGACTTGTTCAGTATCATGCGAGCTGAATGGAATATATCTGATATACCACTCAATGCCAGTCAGTATTACAACCCCGATTCCAAAAAAGTTGGGACAAAGTACAAATTGTAAATAAAAACGGAATGCAATGATGTGGAAGTTTCAAAATTCCATATTTTATTCAGAATAGAGCATAGATGACATATCAAATGTTTAAACTGAGAAAATGTATCATTTAAAGAGAAAAATTAGGCGATTTTAAATTTCATGACAACAACACATCTCAAAAAAGTTGGGACAAGGCCATGTTTACCACTGTGAGACATCCCCTTTTCTCTTTACAACAGTCTGTAAACGTCTGGGGACTGAGGAGACAAGTTGCTCAAGTTTAGGGATAGGAATGTTAACCCATTCTTGTCTAATGTAGGATTCTAGTTGCTCAACTGTCTTAGGTCTTTTTTGTCGTATCTTCCGTTTTATGATGCGCCAAATGTTTTCTATGGGTGAAAGATCTGGACTGCAGGCTGGCCAGTTCAGTACCCGGACCCTTCTTCTACGCAGCCATGATGCTGTAATTGATGCAGTATGTGGTTTGGCATTGTCATGTTGGAAACTGCAAGGTCTTCCCTGAAAGAGATGTCGTCTGGATGGGAGCATATGTTGCTCTAGAACCTGGATATACCTTTCAGCATTGATGGTGTCTTTCCAGATGTGTAAGCTGCCCATGCCACACGCACTAATGCAACCCCATACTATCAGAGATGCAGGCTTCTGAACTGAGCGCTGATAACAACTTGGGTCGTCCTTCTCTTCTTTAGTCCAAATGACACGGCGTCCCTGATTTCCATAAAGAACTTCAAATTTTGATTCGTCTGACCACAGAACAGTTTTCCACTTTGCCACAGTCCATTTTAAATGAGCCTTGGCCCAGAGAAGACGTCTGCGCTTCTGGATCATGTTTAGATACGGCTTCTTCTTTGAACTATCGAGTTTTAGCTGGCAACGGCGGATGGCACGGTGAATTGTGTTCACAGATAATGTTCTCTGGAAATATTCCTGAGCCCATTTTGTGATTTCCAATACAGAAGCATGCCTGTATGTGATGCAGTGCCATCTAAGGGCCCGAAGATCACGGGCACCCAGTATGGTTTTCTGGCCTTGACCCTTAGGCACAGAGATTCTTCCAGATTCTCTGAATCTTTTGATGATATTATGCACTGTAGATGATGATATGTTCAAACTCTGCAATTTTACACTGTCGAACTCCTTTCTGATATTGCTCCACTATTTGTCGGCGCAGAATTAGGGGGATTGGTGATCCTCTTCCCATCTTTACTTCTGAGAGCCGCTGCCACTCCAAGATGCTCTTTTTATACCCAGTCGTCATGTTAATGACCTATTGCCAATTGACCTAATGAGTTGCAATTTGGTCCTCCAGCTGTTCCTTTTTTGTACCTTTAACTTTTCCAGCCTCTTATTGCCCCTGTCCCAACTTTTTTGAGATGTGTTGCTGTCATGAAATTTCAAATGAGCCAATATTTGGCATGAAATTTCAAAATGTCTCACTTTTGACATTTGATATGTTGTCTATGTTCTATTGTGAATACAATATCAGTTTTTGAGATTTGTAAATTATTGCATTCTGTTTTTATTTACAATTTGTACTTTGTCCCAACTTTTTTGGAATCGGGGTTGTGTTTAAATATTTAACGACAGGGTGGTGTGATGTGTCCTGATATTGTAGAACGTCCTCAAAACACGGTAGTTTCACGTTATCTTATTATTACATTATAGGAACTACAAACAGCTGTTCCTTCACCAGCCTGTGTTTTTCTCTCACTTGGAAGTTAATAAGACAAAAGAAAACGCTTGTAATGTTCCCAAGAAAACATAAAACACAAATTTTGTCTGTTTCCAGTGATGAAAATCTTAAAGAACTTCACTCTATCAATGAGTCTTCATTTTGTTACATAACATGTTTTTAATTTATTTATTATTACATTTGCGAATTCACAGCGTAGAGTAAATTTTAGGGTCATGCTGTTTTGTAATTTTCCTTTTCACTGAGTGTTGCCTCTTCAAGGACTAACAACTCAGAACATTCTGCACCGAAACATGTTCATCTTATCATGCTCGTTACGTGCGTAGCAGATGTGTGTATGAGCCAGTGATTAGAGACAAGATCCAATGGCGTGTGATTTGGGCATGTAATTGCAATGATGTAATGCAATAGATGTAATGTCTCCTTTTTATCTAGTAAAGAGTATATATAGATTTGAGAACAAAGGGACGGTGTGAGGGGTGAGCCGAACCCTCATCACTTGTCCGTTTCTGCAATAAACCTTTTTTCTCTTGCAAAAGGACGAGACTGGTGTTGGTGTTTGTCATTTTTCCAAGACATTAACGTATTAGAACTAGTGTATTAATACACCATTGTGACTTGAATTACAGAAAATTATACCACAATTAGTCCCGGTCCACTAATCTGATTGGTGGAGTGGCGTTCCAAGAGTGCTGATATTTCACATAATGGCAGTGGAACGTTTCACTGTGTGTATCATGCCACTCGTCTGTGTCCTGAATGTAAAATTCCACTTCCTAGTTCAAAACAGTTACCACGGTAGTGTTAGCGACGACATCAGCAGACGTAGCAAAAAATACTTTTCAGGAATATAACTTTTGACTTAAAATATTAAATCTCATCAAATCAAGATGAAAAGGAAGAAAGGATGCACATTTTAGCTGTAGCACCTTTAACAAGAATGTACAAATCAGTGTGAGATAGCTAGCCAGCGCTAGATAAAGTAATGAGTGTGGCTTCTTCAGGATCTATGTTTGCTCATGGACCAAAAATAAACGGAACATTTGTGTATATTTTGTCCAAAATGTCACTCACAAGCTATTAATTTCTTGTTTATCAGACATAATGATTTAACAGAGCTATAGTACAATTTGTTTTATTCTATCCGCATTCACTGGATATGAGCGATCAGGCGCTCTGATTGGCTACTCTACTACTAGGCTATCAGCTCATATACCATGAGTAGAGAAAAACAAAATGGCGGCGCGTGTTGCTGAACCAATCGAGGACAAAATAAAAACTCTACTCAAAAACAAAACTCCAAAAATGTTTATCAAGTATTTAAAAGAAACAGAAATAGCTAAGGGCGGCACGGTGGTGTAGTGGTTAGCGCTGTCGCCTCACAGCAAGAAAGTCTGGGTTCGAGCCCCGTGACCGGCGAGGGCCTTTCTGTGCGGAGTTTGCATGTTCTCCCCGTGTCTGCGTGGGTTTCCTCCGGGTGCTCCGGTTTCCCCCACAGTCCAAAGACATGCAGGTTAGGTTAACTGGTGACTCTAAATTGACCGTAGGTGTGAATGTGAGTGTGAATGGTTGTCTGTGTCTATGTATCAGCCCTGTGATGACCTGGCGACTTGTCCAGGGTGTACCCCGCCTTTCGCCCATAGTCAGCTGGGATAGGCTCCAGCTTGCCTGCGACCCTGTAGAAGGATAAAGTGACTAGAGATAATGAGATGAGAAATAGCTAAAAGAATATAGGTTCCCCTCCCCAATATCTCCTTTTCCACACTCCAGCCCAGTTGGTGGTGGTAATGCACCTTTAAAGCTAGACGGCCTTTCGATTTCATAAAATCAGTGAAACTTAGTTCCCTCTGAAATTTGGTCATTGTGATATATGTTTATTTCTGTAATATCTCACAAAATATCAGGCCATTCTGTAGCTGGGAAGTTATTTAATTTGAGGAAATTCCCAAACAAATAATATGCATGAAATCGCTAGCTTCGTGCAGTCAAGCAGACAGAGGAAGTCTGTGTGCGCATGCGCAGGTTTACCTTTGACCGTGCACTGACAGTTCCATCATTCTGTTGCTAAATGAACAGCTGATCACACCGAGGTGCTCGCTGACTGCCAATATTTATTAGTTTGGTCCTGTGTTTCCTTTCCTTCGTATATAACATAATGTCTTTTCTTCTCGCTTTCCGTTACTGTAGTCGGTCTTTCATGTTTCATTCGCACACCAACGTCCTCCATTTTTCTCTCCTGTTTCAAATTTGTATCCCACAATGCCTTGTGCGAACAGGGAAAGCCCACCATGTGATGCATGACGTAATATCTTGAATTGGGTCATGGTGAAGCAGGAAAAAATAACGGAGAATTTAGGGACATGTGGCCCTAAATTCATTATTTGTTCTATTTAAAAAAATAATAAAATTTGAAGTCTGTGATTCAAATTCAGTAGCTTTCAGTCCACTAAACAAAAATAATTACGTGTCAGGGAAAATTCTTTTTATGACCTACACTTGAAAAATCTGAAAGGCAGTCTACCTTTAAGTTGGTTTGCCAACCGTCAAAACACCCTAAAGAAAAAGAAGAAGAAAACCCACAAAAATACAAAAAAACCCCCAACAAAATATGGAATGAAAGTATTTGATGATAAGAACATATCTTTTTTTATTTTTCAAGAATTATTATTGCAGCATTTTTCACAAATTGCTACGGTCACTTCGCCGCTTTTGTTTACATTCTAAGCGGAAATAATTTTGTTGGACGTTTTGTATAAAGTTTTTATTTATTGAATTTGCAAAAAATACAAATAAAAATGCTCTGTTTCTCAAAATCCAGTGAATGTGGATAGAATATAACAGTTATTCCACTCAATCTCATCGTACATGGTTTATAGCCGACTCGGTGCTACGTGCCTCGTCAGCGATCAGCTCATGTACGACTCGATTTCGTGGAATAACTGTTAATCATAATTTCTGTTTCTATAATTAGTTACAATACTCATACAGTAGTCAAAGCTTTATTAAACCAACAACAAACATTTAAGAGCACCCTTTAAAAATGTTATGTGATATCAGAAGCAAAGTTGTGATAGAAAGTTGTTATTATATTGTAGGCTAGAATTAAAGACCACATCAAGCGCTCTTACGTCTCTCCCATAAACCCCAACTTGACTTGTACTAACAGAACGTGCTTGGCCATGAGGTGGTCAAGGCCTAACTAATTTTTCATTCTACTTAACAATATCGAACACACACACACACACACACACACACACGCTCTCTCTCTCTCTCCCTCCCATTTGGTACTATTTTCTCCTTCTTACCTGGTTTGTGGTCGTCAAGAATCAACTTAACAGACTACGCCCTTGGTCTTTGTCACTCTCTCTTCCACAGTTTGACTCTTCTGTCACTTCCTCCTGTCTCTCTGTCATTCTCTATCCTACACTGTCACACACACACACACACACACACACACACACACACACACACACACACACACACACACACACCAGTTGAGGTTTCACAAAGTGCAGACTGTTCCTCTTTTAGCTGATTTCTTAAGTGTTCTCTTCACAGGGTTTCTTTTCCTGTTTTGAACACAGCTTTGAGAAGGAACCAAAAACAAAAATTTCACACACTTGGTTACATGTGTTCATGCAAATCAAGACAAACACTGCAAAAGAAGATCTAATCCAGTCAGCAAACTGGTATTTAATATAAACAAATAAACAAACAAAAAAACAGCTGCTGCTTTAATGAAAAAAGAAACAGGACTTTATGAACAAATGTGTTACATCAGATTGGAGGCAAGAAATTTAACAGGCAATGCACCGCCCCCTCGTGGACAAAGTTTGAACTACTGCACAAATAAAACATGTAAAGTGCAAGATTACTCTCAGGTTCTCTGTTGATAGTTTGTTTGGATGTTGAATAAGACTTTCACTGATCTTTAATATTATCATCATCCAAGGTCCAGTCAATTAGGAGCCACTGTCTGGGAATACGATTAAAGATCATAGAAGTAGATTTATGTGATGTTCGTCTTTCGGGATCGAAGACGACCATGACTTCAGTTTGGTGGGTGATGGTTGTGGGTCTAGAGGTGACTGATGAAGCCAGTCCAGGTTTTGAAGGTATGCCCATATGTCATGCACACGTTGGTAGGTGCTGTAGTGGGGTAGTGATAGTTCGGGCCTTTTGCACAGCTTGTTTCTTTTCCTCGTCGATGCGTTTCATCTCTGCTGCACGTGTGCCACTGGTGAGCTTTGCTCACCATACTGAATAAGCAACTCCCAGGAGTTGAGATCGATTGAGGATTTCGAGGGACACTTTGAGATTGTCCTGAGAAAACGGAAACATCCTTACCAATATTTAGACCTGTAATTGTGGCTAAAACAGACTATTTTTAAAATTCATTCTACTGGGTGCTGTCACATGCTTCATACTCAGACAGAGAGGGCTAATGTTCTGTTCCGCATACTGTCCAAATGGCACTTCGTCAAGTTTAATTTCTTGTTTGTAGGTTGAGCTGTTGTACTGAAGATGTTTGTGCATGCCACCAACTAACAGAATGCAGCACGATAATTTATCCAAATGAAAAGGGGTAAAAGAACACAAAAATAAAAGTAAAATTGGCATTTCATCTGAACAAAATGATCGAAATACTACTAGTCAGGTCCATTTGTGACTAACTTTTCTTGTTGTCAGATTACTGCTGTGAAGGAACAATAGGCCTGAGGGACTAAACACAAAGCACCAAGTGGGAAGACGGAAGAAGTAAGTTTGCTAGATAGACAATCAATAAAATGAAATTCAATAGTATGAATTGTCTTAATCCCCAACTCACTCATGCCATAAGCTACCAAAACGGCCATCTGCTTGATTATCCATCCATTATCTGTAACCGCTTATCCTGCACAGGGTCGCGGGCAAGCTGGAGCCTATCCCAGCTGACTATGGGCGAGATGCGGGGTACACCCTGGACAAATCACCAGATCATCACAAGGCTGATACATAGAGACACACAACCATTCACACTCACAGTCAATTTAGAGACACCAATTAGCCTAACCTACATGTCTTTGTACTGTGGGAGGAAACCCACGCAGACACGGAAAGAACATGCAAACGCCACACGGAAAGGCCCTCGTTGGCCACTGGGCTCGAACCCAGAACCTTCTTGCTGTGAGGCAACAGTGCTAACCACTACACCACCGTGCCATCAAACAGCAATATTGTAAAATGTAATAAAAACAGAATGCGATGATGTGCAAATTGTGGAAACCGTATATTTCATTGACAGTCGTACAAACACAACATATCAAATGTTCTCATCTCATTATCTCTAGCCGCTTTATCCTGTTCTACAGGGTCGCAGGCAAGCTGGAGCCTATCCCAGCTGACTATGGGCGAAAGGTGGGGTACACCCTGGACAAGTCGCCAGGTCATCACAGGGCTGACACATAGACACAGACAACCATTCACACTCACATTCACACCTACGGTCAATTTAGAGTCACCAGTTACCCTAACCTGCATGTCTTTGGACTGTGGGGGAAACCGGAGCACCCGGAGGAAACCCACGCGGACACAGGGAGAACATGCAAACTCCACACAGAAAGGCCCTCGCCGGCCACGGGGCTCGAACCCGGACCTTCTTGCTGTGAGGCGACAGCGCTAACCACTACACCACCGTTGAAACTGAGAATTTTTTAAAATATATGCTCATTTTGAATTTAGTCCAAGCAGTATTACAAATAGGTCTTCTATTTATAAACATTTATGAACCTTTCTACTACCTCCATTTGCTTCTCTTTTCTTTAGCTGTCAGCAGTCTATAAAAAGAGAGCTCTGATTACTTGTATGTCATGGACGGGGAAAGGAGGAGGCGATAGACGAAAAATTACACATTTGGAGCACTGAAATGGAAGAAATGGCATTAAACATCGCATGGAATAACACAATAAATGCCATCATTTCTTTGACTGACTATGTCGACAGGAACGTTTCAGTTGATGACTAACCCGACTAAAAGTTGGGATATTTTCCAAAATGCAATAAAAACAAAAATCTGGATTTTTTAATTCATGTGAACCTTTATTTAACTGACAAAAGTACAAAGAAAAGATTTTCAATAGTTTTACTGACCAACTTAAATGTATTTTGTACTGCTGTCCACCAGGCACCCAGCAGAGTCATACCATAATAAATGTCATGGTGTTGTTTCTGGTGCATGCGGTGTGAGAGAAAGGAATAAATATGTATTCATAACTGCGATGTGGATCTCATTATTGGTGTCACTGTCACAAGATGATAGAAATGAGTGTTTTACTGGGAAATACACCACACGTATTTTTCCTACGAGCGCCATCCGGGACATAGAGAACCAAAACTGTGACAAATCTCTATATGTCACTCGTGAGGAAATTGATGAATTGTTTTAGTTAATTTTGGGTACCTTTTGTTTGTGAATATGTGGATATAATAAAAAGAAAATCACACATTGACTTGAAGATATGAAGTTTATCTTCTCGTGTTGAAAAACTCACATTTTCATACGAAATACATCGTGGATCTGAGTGACATATTTCCCAATATTTCACTCTGATGATCTCACTCCCAGTGTTTTCCTGCTGACTAGACGTTCATTGTCAAAATGGCGAACTGGTTCAAAATTAAAATTCCTTTGATTAACTTGCATATTTTTTGTGGATCTCATCTCATCTCATTATCTCTAGCCGCTTTATCCTGTCCTACAGGGTCGCAGGCAAGCTGGAGCCTATCCCAGCTGACTACGGGCGAAAGGCGGGGTACACCCTGGACAAGTCGCCAGGTCATCACAGAGCTGACACATAGACACAGACAACCATTCACACTCACATTCACACCTACGGTCAATTTAGAGTCACCAGTTAACCTAACCTGCATGTCTTTGGACTGTGGGGGAAACCGGAGCACCCGGAGGAAACCCACGCGGACACGGGGAGAACATGCAAACTCCGCACAGAAAGGCCCTCGCCGGCCACGGGGCTCGAACCCGGACCTTCTTGCTGTGAGGCAACAGCGCTAACCACTACACCACCATGCCGATTTTTTGTGGATGTGTCCATATAATATAAAGAACATTACATGGTGGTGTGAGGATATGAAGTTTATCTTCTCATGTTGAAAATATTTTCACTCATTCGCTTTGCTCACTTGTGATATATCCATTCACCTCTTGAACATAAACTCACCGTGTAATATCCTCTATATATTATTATTCTATTCAGGTTGATTTTGTGCCCTTGCAAATATTTTGCTCGTACACTCATCAGGAGCTCTGCTTTTAGGCACTTCCTAAATATCTATATTAATGCGCCTGTTATTAGAAGGCTCACTGAAAGCATCTGTATGAATTGACTTTATATTTTTATCATAACATTGTGCAAAACATTTCAGTGAAATGGACGTACAATTAATTGTCAGCTTTAATCTTTTTATCACTGCTAGATAAGGTTGCTACTCAAAAAGACCCTCAGTAGATCAATAGCAGTAAAGTGGCTTCTGCACATGCTTCAGTATTTGACCTGTTGGGAATGAGATGTGGTTGGTGTAGTGGTGGTGGAGTGAAAATAATTAATAAGGACAAGTCCGTTGACCATTGAGGATAGGGGCGTCCACACAGTGTGATCCTCAAAGGGCCGATGTGGGTGGACACCGTGGTTTAGGATGCTTTTATATGGCTGACATTTCTAGTGCTTCCACCCAGGTATCAGGAGCCAACAAAGATGGGGTGGAAAGCCAGTGTTGCTCTTTAGACCCAGGTAGATCCAGAAACCATGCACCATCCAGACATCTGTAGGCAACAATGATATTTACACCCAAACCAGGTGTAAATAGCTAAAGAGTTCATTTGGGTCATCTTCCTCATCCAGCATTATTGCCAAATCAGGATCCATGTGGACCCTACTGATCCACGTCATATTAATTGTCACAGTTTTACACCAGATATCTTTCCTGCCGCAACCATCCCATTTCTGGGCTTGGGAAACAACCATTCACACCTACAGTCAATTTAGAGCCACCAATTAGCCTAACCTGCATGTCTTTGGACTGTGGGGGAAACCAGAGCACCCGGAGGAAACCCACACAGATAGATATGGGGAGAACATCCAAACTCCACACAGAAAGGTCCCCATCTGGGTTCGAACCCAGAACCTTCTTGCTATGAAGCGACAGTGCTAACCACTACACCACCTGAAGAGTTCATTTGGGTGTAAAGGGTCAAATATCTGCCAAACGATTCTTCTCACCTGGGTGCAAATGGACACTCTGGTTTGTTTGTTTGTTTGTTCCACCTCTGTCTTCTTGTCATCAGTTCCGATTCTGATTCTGTTCATTGTAAATAAGTGGACATCACCATGGAAACAGTTCAGAACATTTCAGACTGCTTAACACTCACACTCACAGAGAGAGAAAGAGAGAAAGAGAGCGTTAATTAGTGTTAGTTCGTTAGTTTAACAAAGAAGGACGCGTTCAAGGAAAGCAAAGTTAGAGATTTCAGCGTGGAAAGAATGTTTGGGAAAAAGGTAAACTGAAAACAGACACCATGAGCACACACAATGCCAATACAGCGGTGTGTTTAGGACTCATTTTGATAGTCTGGGTAAAATAATAATAATAATAATAATAATAATAATTTGTTTGTATCGGCAGCCTGCTGCTTTTCCTTCAATATAAATAACAATATGACAAATCGCTGTTATTGCTTACATTCGACTTTTCCGGTGCATGTGCATTCAGTGGTAGGCCAGAAACATTACTAGTGCTCGTGCACTAACATGGCAGCGTAAATATAAAATGCAGTGCGGGAAATAAAGCCGTATCAGCAGACATTGACCGCTAATTTTCACATTTGTCCGTCTGCATTTCAAAAGCATCAAACTGGATGGCCCTTGAAAAATTTTAAAGCTATCATGGGTCTAATCTACTTCTAATTTTTGTCCAATTGTTACACTGGGTGAATACATTATGTCGTAACACAGCCTGTGATTGGCTGATCGCAGACGCTCTCGATGAATGACAAGTCACCTCCCATCAGTGAGTAGGAGTGCATTCTGGCATGACACCATGTGACACAATCCCTGTGTCCAAAATCGCTCACTCGTTCACTACTCCCTACTCCCTATATAGGGAATTACTATATAGAGGACTATATAGTGAGCTCATTCGTAAAATGAAAAAAAACTTTTGGACACTAGTCCGTCGCGCTGGTATTTACGTCATTACTGTCACACAATTAAAACATGCCAGATCAGCCAGCTAGTGGGTTTTCAAAATAATGGTGTCTCCCATAACCTGGTACAGAAAGTATGAACCGGAACGGGACGGTACGTTACAATAATGTTACGTTTTCTAAATATTCAGGGGTTTCATACTTAACATCTTGTACTCACACGTATCACTGTCATGTATTCTTTGATTATCCAGTATTATTATATCTCATCACATTGTATTAACATTATATCCACGATATTTTCAATCGAAATTGATCTAAAAGCCCGGAACTCTAAAAGCCCAGAATTCCAATTACGGAATATACCTCGGCGTGATGTCACAAAGAAATCCCGTGTTTTGACAATAAAACAACTAAAAAATATATTTTGTTTTTCTTCTAACTTTATTTATCATACGTGACGGGACGGGTTCATCTATAAAGGCGGGATGACTAATGTAAGTACCGATTAATAAAATGTATCACGTGACGGACGTCTCTGTGAAACTGGAACAAAAAAGGTAAGATTATGCATTGTGTAAATAAATGTCACAAAAATGGTATTGCGGGACAGAACACTTGTTATGCATGGGACAGAACAGCATATAAAAACCCAGAAGGCAAATATAATATGTGACACCACATTAAAATACGTGACGGTACTGTTCCGTCCCGTTCTGTTCCGTAACGGCTTATGGGAGATGTGAAAATAATAAATGCATGCATTTTTGTAATAAATCCATTTTATACTGAGCGAATTTCCCACATTAATCAGTACAAAGTACCTGCATCTTTCAGGTTTTTTTTAAAATCAAGGCTGAATACTTTCTTCTTTGCTGCTGCCTTTTATTAAATCAAATTTGAGACTTGTGATTTGATTTCTTTCAGCGCGACCGCAGTGCATGATGGGATATATTGCTTTGGTTAGTGATCATCAGTTGTACACTACTTTTCGTGATGCATTGTGGGATACTTTGAGTGCACTATATAGGGTGTAAATAATCCTCACTATCATTTCAGACAGCACTACAAAATGGTGTCCTCAATATACAGCGCCCTCCACAATTACTGGCACCCCTCATTAAAATATGATCTTAGGCTTCTAATAAATTCATTTTTTTTAATATAATATAGGACAACAATGCAAAGAAAGAAAAATCCAACCTTTAATTCAAGTGCATTTATTTAGTGGGAAAAAAATCCCACATTAAGAAATAATTCTTTTACATGAAATCATGTGTGCCACAATTATTGGCACCCCTGATGTTAATACTTTATACAACTCCCTTTTGCCAACAAGACAGCACTTAATATTCTCCTATAACATTTCACAAGATGGGAGAATACAGAGAGAGAGAGAGGGATATTCGACCATTCCTCTTTGCACAATCTCTCTAAATTATTCAGAGTCCTGGGTCCTCTCCTATGCACTCTCCTCTTCAGCTCACCCCACAGGTTTTCAATTGGGTTGAGGTCTGGGGACTGAGATGGCCATGGGAGGAGCTTGATTTTGTGTCTGGTGAACCATTTTTGTGTAGATTTGGCCACATGTTTAGGGTCATTATCTTGCTGAAAGACCCAGTGACGACCCATCTTCAGCTTTCGGGCAGAGGCCACCAGTTTTTGATTTAAAATGTCCTGGTATTTCAAAGAGTTCATGATGCCATGCACCCTAACAAGGTTCCCGGGGCCTTTGGAAGAGAAACAGGCCCACAGCATCACCGATCCTCCCCCATACTTCACAGTGGGCATGAGGTGCTTTTCCGCATACTCATCTTTTGTGATGTATTAGAGTGTTTGTTGCCCAAAAGCTCTATCTTGGTCTCATCTGACCAAAGCACACGGTCCCAGTTGAAGTCCCAGTACTGCTTAGCGAACTCCAGATGTTTACAGTTTATGCTTGTAAGTGAGAAAAGGCTTTTTCTGTGCATGCCTCCCAAACAACTTGTTGGCATGCATTGTAAAAAATGATTTGTTGTTTTAACTTAAAAAAATTAGTGCCCAGGCTGCCTTAAAATTTTGAGTTCATTGAAATTCACATAGTAAGTTAAATTGTAATGAACTTACTATATTAATTTCAGTGAACTCAAAATTTTAAGGCAGCCCTTAAACTAACTTTTTTAAGTTAAATCAACAAATCATTTTTTACAGTGTGTAGATAGCGCCTGATGGTTGTTATGGAGACTTTGTGACCCCAAGATGCTACTCTTTGATGCAATTCTCTAACAGTGAGCTTTGGAGAACTTTTTACTTCTCTTACCATCCTCCTCACTGTGCGTGGTGGCAAGATAAATTTGCATCCTCATCCAGGCTGGTTTGCCACTGTTCCAGTTGTTTTAAACTTCTTGATGATTCCTCTGACTGTAGCTATGGGCCGGTGTAGGTGAGCGGCTATTTTCTTGTAGCCATTGCCTGACTTATGAAGGTTGACACACATCTGCCTTACTTGAATGGTGTGTTCTCTTGTCTTTCCCATGTTGAAGACTGGATAAGAGAAATAGGTCTCTGTGTCACATCATATTTATACCCCAGGGAAACAGGATGTGATGAATTACTAATTAAAGGTTCCTAGATACTCTGATCAACTTTATAAACTACAGTAGAAATGACAGAAATGCTTCAATTACATTTATTTTCTAGGAATTGTAATGGGTGCCAATAATTGTGGAACAGGTGATTTTATGAAAAATAATTATTTCTTAGGGATTTTTTATTTTTTAATTCACTTGAGTTAAGGGTTACATTTTTCTACAATTTTCAGTGTGAGATTATGCTTCTGCAATAAAAATTGAATTTATTTTAAGGCTTTTAACACATCTTAACCAGGGGTGCCAATAATTGTGGAGGGCACTGTATAGTGCCCTATATAGTAAGTAGGGAGCGATTTCGGACACAGAGTATGTTATCAGCTGGGTAGGTATACCACTAATGTTAAAAGAAAATAAACTAGTCTACTACAGGTTTTGGACCCTGACTAAGTGTTTTTTCCATCGTATTTTAACTCTCTGGGGTCCCAGCGAAGCTCGGCAAGTTTAGGTCATGTATTTAGATAAATATCTTTGAGGTTTTTATCATATAAGCGTGATAAACACATTGACTGAAACTTTATACTTTACACTTTCCTATGTGCTCACTGCCAAATAATAATATATTTGTTAAATTATCTAAATTAGATGAAACAAAACCAGAGGTGATTCTAGAGTCTGTTGTGGCCCCAAGCAAAAATTTCCAGGGGGCCCTTCTGACCAGTGTTCATCACCAATATGTTATAAATAATCTGACACCAACAAAAAATGTATGAAACCAGTTTTTTAAATTCCAAATGTGAAAATACAATGGTAAAGAACAATAAAAACAATAAAAATAAATAAATAAGCCCTCGGGCCCCGACTCTCGGGGGGCCCCTGGGCCAGGGGGCCCCAAGCAGTTGCCTGCCTTGCCTGTTCACAAGCTGCACGTCTGCATAAAACTTGTCACCTCACTCAGTCACATTGGAGTCGGAGCATTGAGCGCCCACTTCCACATTTATAAAAGACTGGTAACGGCACAATAATCACTTTCACTCTTTCGGTTTCGATTGGTTTCGCTTTCGTTGTGTTTTTTTCTGTTTTCTAAGTTCTAGTACAGCAGATTTGAGTCTGAATGCTAAATGATATTCCCATGTCCAGTTTCAAGTCATTTTAAAAGTTATTTTGTTACAAAGTTACTTGGAATCTCATACTCAATTTTAACTCTATTATGTAAGAATAGAGCAGCGGCTACAATTATCGACACCTTAACAATCTTTTGGCTGTTGCAAAAGTAGAAAAGACTTTCAATACGTAACTTGTGCACTGGAAAAAAATTTGTTGATTCCTGATTACTTAGCGTATCAGATCACATGACACCATTCCACAATTATCGACACCTTTGTCCACAGTTATCGACACCCTTCTACAATTATCGACATCCAGATGATTTTATAATCAGTGTGTGGTATTAAGTTAACAAAACATAGTTTTTACTTAAAATTTGTTTTACATAGACTTATATTTAGTACAAAATATCTTTTATATAAATATATCGATGTCGGTGTTTATGTAAATGAGGAAGTAATTCTAATGTTTGTAAACAAATGAACTGATGTTTTATCCTGTGTCAGAAAATCTTTTTGTTCCACTTTCTACCCACTTTAAGTATTTTCGTAGATCACATTTTGTTAATCATTCATTGTTGTTTGTATTAATTTCTAGTTTTGTAGTTTACCAATAAATGTCAACAGGAAATTGACATTGTAACTGCATGAAAATCCAGGTCAAAGGTCGATTTTTTAAATTGAGATTTAAATTTACATGTAAAAATATAAAACGTCTACTGATATTGTAATATGTGGTAAATATTTACAACAAACTGCAAAAAAAAAATTCTGAATGGAATAGAAAAATCTGAATATTTCAAGCATGTAATTTTTTATCTCATCTCATTATCTCTAGCCGCTTTATCCTTCTACAGGGTCGCAGGCAAGCTGGAGCCTATCCCAGCTGACTACAGGCGAAAGGCGGGGTAATTTTTTATATGCGAGGAATTTCATTCTATCTAATTCTATTTATCGCAACAGGATACCAAATACTCTATAAACATTCCATTCTGCTATGAATCAGGAAAAAAATATTATAAATCACAGCTTTTATTTTTTTTAAAGTACTTCATTTACTTCAACAGTGTTATACAAAGATCGATCCATAACAGTTGTAAATGTCACTTAATTCCACAGCGTGTCGATAATGGTGGACATCGGTGAAAGCGTTCACTATTATCGACACCTCACATGACTTCTCAAACATGCATTTAGATACAAAATGGCAGCTGTCAAATGAAAGAGTAAGAAACAAATTAGGTTTCGACAAGGAGATCATGAAATATCAGTGAATTTGATCGGTAAAAACATGTCCATAATCTTTCTACCATGCTTACCTGCGATGATAATTAGCAACTAATGTCTAGTGTAATTTGGGCTTTGAAGATCACAAAAATGTGCCTGGAAATACAACCCCGATTCCAAAAAAGTTGGGACAAAGTACAAATTGTAAATAAAAATGGAATGCAATAATTTTCAATTCTCAAAAACTGATATTGTATTCACAATAGAACATAGACAACATATCAAATGGCGAAAGTGAGACATTTTGAAATTTCATGCCAAATATTGGCTCATTTGAAATTTCATGACAGCAACACATCTCAAAAAAGTTGGGACAGGGGCAATAAGAGGCTGGAAAAGTTAAAGGTACAAAAAAAGGACAGCTGGAGGACCAAATTGCAACTCATTAGGTCAATTGGCAATAGGTCATTAACATGACTGGGTATAAAAAGAGCATCTTGGAGTGGCAGCGGCTCTCAGAAGTAAAGATGGGAAGAGGATCACCAATCCCCCTAATTCTGCGCCGACAAATAGTGGAGCTATATCAGAAAGGAGTTCGACAGTGTAAAATTGCAAAGAGTTTGAACATATCATCATCTACAGTGCATAATATCATCAAAAGATTCAGAGAATCTGGAAGAATCTCTGTGCCTAAGGGTCAAGGCCGGAAAACCATACTGGGTGCCCGTGATCTTCGGGCCCTTAGACGGCACTGCATCACATACAGGCATGCTTCTGTACTGGAAATTACAAAATGGGCTCAGGAATATTTCCAGAGAACATTATCTGTGAACACAATTCACCGTGCCATCCGCCGTTGCCAGCTAAAACTCTATAGTTCAAAGAAGAAGCCGTATCTAAACACGATCCAGAAGCGCAGACGTCTTCTCTGGGCCAAGGCTCATTTAAAATGGACTGTGACAAAGTGGAAAACTGTTCTGTGGTCAGACGAATCAAAATTTGAAGTTCTTTATGGAAATCAGGGACGCCGTGTCATTCAGACTAAAGAGGAGAAGGACGACCCAAGTTGTTATCAGCGCTCAGTTCAGAAGCCTGCATCTCTGATGGTATGGGGTTGCATTAGTGCATGTGGCATGGGCAGCTTACACATCTGGAAAGACACCATCAATGCTGAAAGGTATATCCAGGTTCTAGAGCAACATATGCTCCCATCCAGATGACGTCTCTTTCAGGGAAAACCTTGCATTATTAGCTCTGTTATTACTAACATATCTCCAAATTACCTCAGGAGTTTCCTAATTGAAGTTACTTTTTAAAACGAGTGTGTTTTCTCTAGAAAAATCTTTTCTGTTCATTGATATTATTGATGATTCACTCGGTAATGTTCACTCTGTGGCAATAAACAGCACACAGTCACATTTATAGCTCAATTGGATGTTTAAAATGCTATCTAAATCTAGATGTTTTTTCAAATATGAAGCTTGTCAATGTCACCACAACTGTGCTGTGAAAGTATAATTTAGCCGACATTTTTGCTCAAGATATTCCTTCAGTGGAGTGAACGAAAGAGTCGACTCTTTGAGCTTGAATCGTCTTGTTGATGCGTTCGTGGGAGGCTGATTCATGGAGTTGACTTGCTTGGAAAACACGCTCTCGAGCTCTGATACTAACCTCTGGTTAACACTAAAGGGCCTTGGGGAACTTGGGGAGGCATGGTGGTGTAGTGGTTAGCACTGTTGCCTCATAGCAAGAAGGTTCTGGGTTTGAGCCCAGTGGTTGACGGGGGTCTTTCTGTGAAGAGTTTGCATGTTCTCTCTATGTCTGTGTGGGTTTCCCCCAAAGACATGTGGTTAGGTTAACATGGGGTGGCCTTTTTTTTAATTTGACCTTTATTTTACCAGGGTGAATCCCATTGAGGGCGGCACGGTGGTGTATTGGTTAGCACTGTCGCCTCACAGCAAGAAGGTCCGGGTTCGAGCCCCGTGGCCGGCGAGGGCCTTTCTGTGCAGAGTTTGCATGTTCTCCCCGTGTCCGTGTGGGTTTCCTCCGGGTGCTCCGGTTTCCCCCACAGTCCAAAGACATGCAGGTTAGGTTAACTGGTGACTCTAAATTGACCGTAGGTGTGAATGTGAATGGTTGTCTGTGTCTATGTGTCAGCCCTGTGATGACCTGGCGACTTGTCCAGGGTGTACCCCGCCTTTCGCCTGTAGTCAGCTGGGATAGGCTCCAGCTTGCCTGCGACCCTGTAGAACAGGATAAAGCGGCTAGAGATAATGAAATGAGATGAGATGAGATGAGATGAGTCCCATTGAGACATTCAGCCTCTTTTACAAGGGAGCCCTGACAAGGGAGCCTTGGGTGGGTGCTATAGCATAGCTGCCCACTGTTTTGGGTATGTGTGTGTTCACTGCTTCAGATGGGTTAAATGCAAATAATGAATTTCACTGTGCTTGAGTGTGCTTGTGACAAATAAAGGCTGCTTCTTCTTACACTTTACCGTGCCGCTAGAACTATGTGAAGGGACTAACCCTAACCCACACATGAATACAAAAAGAAGTGATTCATTCATCGTTCATGTACCACATGATACATTTCAGAATATGCGGTACGGTAAAGTGTATAGTAGCCTTAAATAGATCTTGTCTGAATTTAGGCCTGAGTGTCTTTAAAGCCCAAACCCTAAACCTGTGTGTTTCTTGCACTCCTGTTACAGATGCATTCCTCGGGTGTAATGCCTCCTGCTCCCATGTTTCACCCTGCACCACCCTACTACATCCCAGAGGGTTTTGTCCCACATAAAATGGTGGCCATGCCCGTTGGATATTACAATCCAGTTCATCCTGGCTTGCTGATTGGTAAGGATGGAAAGAAAGAAGGACAGATGGATGGACTCTCTCACTCACTCACTTTTTCATGAATGTTTCTGATTTGAGACAGGGCCCGGGCTGTTACTGATTACATTTATGTTGGCTCTCTCTCTCTCTCTCTATCTCTTTTTTTCCCAAATGCAGGCCATTATTATTCCTGCTACATTTATCCCTACCAACTTCCTCAACAAGAAGCTCATCATCTGCAGAAAAGAGAGCGCACATTGGTAATAAATAAAACAAGTCCTGCTAGAATAGAAATATAACATGGCATCTTGCTGATTATTACAATATTTTAATATTTTCATGCATTTCATTCTCATGTTTTGTGCTAATGTGTCAAACAACTCACCTTGAATTCCTTCCAGGTAAAAATCCAAAACCCGAATGAAAACAACAGAGACATTACGGCGGAGGTCTATAAAGAATCAAAGACATCTCCGAAGACACCACCTAATGTAAGATTAGAGCTCAAGCTTTAATACACACAGTTCAATTTTTATACAGTGTTGTCACCTCCAGATGAAAATTTTTGTCCTCTGAATGTGATTTTTAAAAAGTATACATCTAACTTGGGGCGGCACGGTGGTGTAGTGGTTAGCGCTGTCGCCTCACAGCAAGAAGGTCCTGGGTTCGAGCCCCGGGGCCGGCGAGGGCCTTTCTGTGCGGAGTTTGCATGTTCTCCCCATGTCCGCGTGGGTTTCCTCCGGGTGCTCCGGTTTCCCCCACAGTCCAAAGACATGCAGGTTAGGTTAACTGGTGACTCTAAATTGAGCGTAGGTGTGAATGTGAGTGTGAATGGTTGTCTGTGTCTATGTGTCAGCCCTGTGATGACCTGGCGACTTGTCCAGGGTGTACCCCGCCTTTCGCCCGTAGTCAGCTGGGATAGGCTCCAGCTTGCCTGCGACCCTGTAGAAGGATAAAGCGGCTAGAGATAATGAGATGAGACATCTAACTTGATTTGTTAAAATTAATCTTGAAAAAATACCAGAGCTGGAATATAATTGAAAAGTTGCTTTGACTATTACTTCATTGAAAATTAGAAACATTATGATGAACGTTTATGTGTTCTCTCCTAGGCTTGGGTTCAAAAACGGCCCCGTAAACCAGTCCCTTTCTGTTTCTCTACAACTGGGGAAGAGTCAGAAGAAAAAGAGAAGGCCACTGAGCCGGGAGTGGCTCTTTCAGAGCCTAAAGAAAGTGGTGTTGGGGAAGTTAATCGACCTCCACAAACCACAGCGCAGCAGGTGGTGAAGCCTACCACAGCACCTCTGGGAGAGGCGAAGAGTAAACTGGAGCAGGTAGAACAATTATACCGTGTTTTTATTCAATTATTTACAGAAACACAGTGAACTTGTATTTTAGGTGTTTTTTAATGTTCCACAATATACAGTACACTATGTCTGACTATGTCTAGAAACGTGGTCTAAAATGAAAATTGGGTGTGCCTTGAGCGTTTAACATGTTTAATGTCCCAGGGTGTTGCAGATCCTTAAAAAAATCTCAAGTTATTCAATTAATTAATATAAAAGTAAGGCCTTAATAGGAATTAAAATGTCCTAAAATGCGAGTACATGGGAAGTTCGATTTTATGAATAATTTCTGTCTGACGTTGTGATTTAAAATCTCAAAATAGTCTGTAACATTTATTTATTTTTTAAATAACTCCCCAAGTGGCACGGTGGTGTAGTGGTTAGCGCTGTCGCCTCACAGCAAGAAGGTCCGGGTTCGAGCCCCGTGGCTGGCGAGGGCCTTTCTGTGTGGAGTTTGCATGTTCTCCCTGTGTCCGTCCTTCTTTCTTTCCATCCTTACCAATCAGCAAGCCAGGATGAACTGGATTGTAATATCTAACGGGCATGGCCACCATTTTATGTGGGACAAAACCCTCTGGGATGTAGTAGGGTGGTGCAGGGTGAAACATGGGAGCAGGAGGCATTACACCCGAGGAATGCATCTGTAACAGGAGTGCAAGAAACACACAGGTTTAGGGTTTGGGCTTTAAAGACACTCAGGCCTAAATTCAGACAAGATCTATTTAAGGCTACTATACACTTTACCGTACCGCATATTCTGAAATGTATCATGTGGTACATGAACGATGAATGAATCACTTCCTTTTGTATTCATGTGTGGGTTAGGGTTAGTTCCTTCACATGGTTCTAGCGGCACAGTAAAGTGTAAGAAGAAGCAGCCTTTATTTGTCACAAGCACACTCAAGCACAGTGAAATTCATTATTTGCATTTAACCCATCTGAAGCAGTGAACACACACATACCCAAAGCAGGGGACAGCTATGCTACAGCACCCACCCAAGGCTCCCTTGTCAGGGCTCCCTTGTAAAAGAGACTGAATGTCTCAATGGGATTCACCCTGGTAAAATAAAGGTCAAATAAAAAAGGCCACCCCATGTTAACCTAACCACATGTCTTTGGGGGAAACCCACACAGACATAGAGAGAACATGCAAACTCTTCACAGAAAGACCCCCGTCAACTACTGGGCTCAAACCCAGAACCTTCTTGCTATGAGGCAACAGTGCTAACCACTACACCACCATGCCTCCCCAAGTTCCCCAAGGCCCTTTAGTGTTAACCAGAGGTTAGTATCAGAGCTCGAGAGCGTGTTTTCCAAGCAAGTCAACTCCATGAATCAGCCTCCCACGAACGCATCAACAAGACGATTCAAGCTCAAAGAGTCGACTCTTTCGTTCACTCCACTGAAGGAATATCTTGAGCAAAAATGTCGGCTAAGTTATACTTTCACAGCACAGTTGTGGTGACATTGACAAGCTTCATATTTGAAAAAACATCTAGATTTAGATAGCGTTTTAAACATCCAATTGACCTATAAACGTGACTGTGTGCTGTTTATTGCCACAGAGTGAACATTACCGAGTGAATCATCAATAATATCAATGAACAGAAAAGATTTTTCTAGAGAAAACACGCTCGTTTTAAAAAGTAACTTCAATTAGGAAACTCCTGAGGTAATTTAGAGATATGTTAGTAATAACGGAGCTAATAATGCAAGGTCTTCCCTGAAAGAGACGTCGTCTGGATGGGAGCATATGTTGCTCTAGAACCTGGATATACCTTTCAGCATTGATGGTGTCTTTCCAGATGTGTAAGCTGCCCATGCCACATGCACTAATGCAACCCCATACCATCAGAAATGCAGGCTTCTGAACTGAGCGCTGATAACAACTTGGGTCGTCCTTCTCCTCTTTAGTCCGAATGACACGGCGTCCCTGATTTCCATAAAGAACTTCAAATTTTGATTCGTCTGACCACAGAACAGTTTTCCACTTTGTCACAGTCCATTTTAAATGAGCCTTGGCCCAGAGAAGCCGCCTGCGCTTCTGGATCATGTTTAGATACGGCTTCTTCTTTGAACTATGGAGTTTTAGCTGGCAACGGCGGATGGCACGGTGAATTGTGTTCACAGATAATGTTCTCTGGAAATATTCCTGAGCCCATTTTGTGATTTCCAATACAGAAGCACGCCTGTATGTGATGCAGTGCCATCTAAGGGCCCGAAGATCACGGGCACCCAGTATGGTTTTCCGGCCTTGACCCTTACGCACAGAGATTCTTCCAGATTCTCTGAATCTTTTGATGATATTATGCACTGTAGATGATGATATGTTCAAACTCTTTGCAATTTTACACTGTCGAACTCCTTTCTGATATTGCTCCACTATTTGTTGGTGCAGAATTAGGGGGATTGGTGATCCTCTTCCCATCTTTACTTCTGAGAGCCGCTGCCACTCCAAGATGCTCTTTTTATCCCCAGTCATGTTAATGACCTATTGCCAATTGACCTAATGAGTTGCAGTTTGGTCCTCCAGCTGTTCCTTTTTTGTACCTTTAACTTTTCCAGCCTCTTAGGCTACATCCACACGACAACGGCAACGAGATGTTATTTAAAAATATATCGCGTCCAAATGGGCAACGATCAGTAAAATATCAGGTCTATATGGCAACGCAACGCTTGCTGAAAACGATGCAATACACATGCCACACCTCTAGGGGCGCTGTAAGACAGTCCCTTCGGAGACACCAGAACAATAGAAGTAAGGACACATGCGCATAAACTATTATGCGCGAGACTTCATATTAGCCACAAAGTCAGGAAAATCTGTTCGTAAAATTACATTATAATGACCAAATACAATGAAAAGTATTTTTCCAGTCTCACCTGTGAAAGGTAATCCCATGTGATCTCGTTTGGACGGCAAACCTGTTGGTACAGTTAAACGCAGCTAATCTTTATTCTCCGCTTTGACCTATCCAATATGGCGGCGAGGATGACGTATGATTCTACGCGGAAGGCGGCGTCTTTAATGGTCCGGAATAAATTGAATGCTACACGTTGATGGATTAATTTGTTGTTTCTCACCTGTGAAAGGTAATCCCATGTGATCTCGTTTGGACGGTAAACCTGTTGGTACAGTTAAACGCAGCTAATCTTTATTCTCTGCTTTGACCTATCCAATATGGCGGTGAGGATGACGTATGATTCTACGCGGAAGGCAGCGTCTTTAATGGTCCAGAATAAATTGAATGCTACACGTTGATGGATTAACTTGTTGTTTCTCACCTGTGAAAGGTAATCCCATGTGATCTCGTTTGGACGGTAAACCTGTTGGTACAGTTAAACGCAGCACATGAATCTTTATTCTCCGCTTTGACCTATCCAATATGGCGGCGAGGATGACGTATGATTCTACGCGGAAGGTGGCGTCTTTAATGGTCTGGAATAAATTGAATGCTACACATTGATGGATTAATTTGCTCTTCTATGCCCTTTTTGAGGAATGTATTGTAGGATTTAAACCAACATCTGAAGAGGTGAGATCGCTCCTTTTTTTTCCCTATTTTTGCTGGCGGGATTGACTCTGCCCTAAGGGCAGAGTCTCTCTCTCTCTCTCTCTCTCTCTCTCACTTTGCACCATTACACAATAAATATTCACAGTGAAAATATTTTGTAAGCGCGTTTCATGAACCAAGTTATAGGATTTGTTGACAACTCGCATCGAGTTCGTTACACTTCTACCCGGCGTGAAGCACTGACAGTCATGTGGTTGTGACATCATCGTAAACAAATCCGTTCTACTCTTCCAGACGACTTCACAATGGCAACGTTGCCAGATCTTTCCACTCTGGAACCCGTTCTCAAAAAGATTGCGTTTTGGGCACCCAAAACGCCGGTGCCGTGTGGACGCCAGGCCTAAACAATAAGCAATTGTATTGGAGTCACCTGAATCCGTTGCCGTGTGGACAGGGCCTTATTGCCCCTGTCCCAACTTTTTTGAGATGTGTTGCTGTCATGAAATTTCAAATGAGCCAATATTTGGCATGAAATTTCAAAATGTCTCACTTTCGACATGTTGTCTATGTTCTATTGTGAATACAATACCAGTTTTTGAGATTTGTAAATTATTGCATTCCATTTTTATTTACAATTTGTACTTTGTCCCAACTTTTTTGGAATCTGGGTTGTACAGTGAAGTGAAAATGAGCAACACAGAGGCTTGGCAGAGCCTAACCTTCACCGAGACTTAAAGTGCATTTACATTCAGGGATCCTTCTGAGTGTGTTGTGCGCACGCTTGGGACCCAGTCATTATGGGAAACACCTGATGCTGATTTGAGCACAATCAGCATGCACATGTAAGGACACAGTTTTCACAGAGACTTTGTGAAGTATTCTGTCAGGTATGTGACAGTACACAGATCTAAGCGCAGGAACAGTGTTTATTAGCAGGCGTGATATTTACAAAAAACAAAACTGAAAGCAGAGTCATGAACATGGCTTGAAACAAGCATGATAATGATAATACTTCGTAAAGCCTCTGTGTCATTATATGTGCATGCTGATTGCGCTTAAATCAGCATCAGGTGTTTCCCATCATGACTGGGTCCCAAGTGAGTGCACAATGGATCCCTGAATGTAAATGCACTTTAAGTCTCGGTGAAGGTTAGGCTCTGCTGGGCCACTGTGTTTCTCATATTCACGTTACTGTATAAGAATGAGCACCACACTGCAGTTGTTAAATTATTCTTATTTTTTTATTCTTACCTTTGTGGAAATGAAGTGAGCATGCCATAGGATTTTTGACCTCTCTGTTCAACACAAAGTCCCGATGAATGTTTTCTCCCCTTTTATGTTTATAAATTTCTCTATTTTTCCCCCAATGATGAATTACTTTTGGTAAATTAAAAAATGTGATGTCTTTGCTTCATTCAAAGCGATTTGCACATCCAAAAATGCAACAAAACCTTCCCATACCGATCCGATCAATAACAACTAACTCGGCTGAATGAAGCACTACAAGTGTGCTCCCTGTCACGGTGGCATAGTTACCATTGCTATGGGCTCACATGATGGTGCAAAGCCTCTATAGATTGGTGATCTGCCCAGGGTTTAACCCGTGTCGCTCCTGAAGTCAGCTACTGTAGGATTGGCTCCAGCTTCCCCTGTGACCCTGATGGATAAGAGGTATAGACAGTGGAGGGATGGGTGTCTGACCATGTCTAGAAACATGATCTAAAATAACTACTAAATACTACATGGAGGGAAAGAAACAAATCTGCTTCCAGCTGTTGTCATGCTGTTGTTTGTACTATTATTAGAAACATTATGATGAATTTTAGTGTGTTCTCTCCTAGATTCGGATTCAAAAACGGCCCCGTAAATCAGTCTCTTTCTGCCTCCCTCCAATGGAGGAAGAGCCAAAGGAAGAAAAGAAGGCCACTGAGCCGGGAGTGATGGAAAGCCAAGGTGAGGATCCTCCAAACGTGGCTCCTGCTGCTGATCTGTTTGATTTTCTGCTCTCATATTTAATTCCTCATGTTAGACAACGAAGAAAAATAAACCATTTTTAAGTGACAGTTATGTCATGTTAAAATTTCCACCAGACCTAACACCAGTGGCGGCTCCTGAATTTTTTTTCAGGGGGGGCAATTTTCCCCCGTTATGTCTACACGGACCGTAAATGTCCACAGGACTGAAGTAAATTGACCTAGGTAGCAAATCAATTGGCCGAACTTGTTTTTGCCTGGTAAATTCAGATATCAATATAGACAATATCTCTTCTCTCCACTAGGTGGCAACACTAAACAAGTTAAAGGTGGCAAACTAAGGTAGCCTAGTAAACTAGACCCACCCGCCTAGCGGCCAAAAATATTTTTGCCTACGAGTGGCAAATATTCACATTTAGTCTGGCTTGCCAGGCTAAAACTAAGGAAGATTCATTGTGAAGCCTTCAAAGCAAAACATTTGGCATCACAATCAATTAATATTACATTACTCATTTATTTTCTCATATTATTCCAGTATTCTATAATAAGTAGACACAAATTCTTAATTATAAACATATTCTAATTTCTTCAATTCTAAAGAATGCAATTAAAGTGGCAGGATATAAATCCAAAACAAGTGTTTATTTAAGTTTTGAAAAAGATGAAGAAAAGCATAACCATCAAACAACCATGTGCAGCTTAATTATGTGGTTTTTTTTATATGGAATTGCACCATTTTAACAACAAATAATTCTAAATAAATTCTGCAGGTTTTTTTTCCCCAAGAATTCCTCCAGAAAGCCATGCCTTAAAAGGAAATTTAAAGTATTACAAGCATGTCAATGAACACAAAAGGCTTTAGTTATTTAGCTATACACACACAAGGTTACACAAGGTTTTGTAGTCAGTGCAACTTGGCTTAACAAGTTTGAAAAAAGGTAAGGTGCTGCTGGCTCCAATGAACACACATACTGTACAATATATAAAAACTGAATATGCTTAATTTACACCAAGTCAGAGAGAACTTGAGGCTACTGAAATATTCCAAGCATGGCAATGTTAAACTGCCATTGGTAAAACAAAAACATGGCAATGTTAAACTGCCATTGGTAAAAAACACACACACACACAAAAACAACTTTTGCCTAGTAAATTCAAATATCAGATATCACTGTACCGTCTGCTGTGCTACTTCCAGGGTGGAAGAGAATGCAAGGGTAGCAAAAACGAGCACTGACTACATCACAGCCAGCTAGCCAAGTTTTCCGGTGGTACCAGTTCTTGTTAAAACCTCTTGAGTAGGTCTTCTCCCCCTTCGTAGACGCTTGCTTGATGTTTAAATTCGGTCTAGGAGGTCCTAGCTGTTTGACTGCCGTTTTCTCCTCATTGGTACGATGACTAAAGGGAACTTCTTTCAGAGTCGCTATCGTATTGTTGCACTCAACACTCGCCGCCATCTTCATAGAATGTTCACACATTTCCCGTGCAAGTTGCGTTTTCCATCCCAAAATTATGTTCAAAACCCGCCAAAATGCACTTAAAACCGCCCAATCTGGCAACACTTGCGCGGCGCAACAGGCGTATGACGTAAGCACGCTGCTTGTGCGAGCACATAAAACCTAATAGAAAATGCATTGGGAGCAGGATTTTCGAAAAAAATGTACGTACCATTAGTGTCAATGGGAGATTTTGGGGCAAATCTGAACCTGACAGAAATCGCCCCAAAAGGGCGTGGCTACACCAGGCGCGACCTTAGCCTGATTGGACAATGACATTACTGTTGGTAGTAGGAGTAGATTAAAAAAAAAAAATCTCCCTCCCTGTTTGGGAGTGCGTCGCCCAAATCGCCCCTATTAACGAGCCGCCAGTGCCTAACACTGATGTTTGTTATGTACTTTTCTCTGTTTTATGGCCTTTAATTGGCTTTTTGAATTTATTCCTCTGTGTCTCCTCCTTGTTGTGCATTTGATTCAGATGAACAAGTGAAACCCTCAACTGTTGTGGAACCTGACATGGAATCTGTGCCTGCGTCAGAGCAGGAGTCCATGAGTTTTTTTTCTGACACACCTCTGGTGTCATGTGCACCTCTGGCTCATCCAGAGCCTAAAGAAAGTGGTATTGTGAAGATTCCTGGACCTCCACAAACCACAGCCCAGCAAGTGGTGAAGCCTACTACAGCACCTCTGGGAGAGGCAAAGAGTAAACTGGAGCAGGTAGAACAATTATACTGTGTTTTTATGCAATTATTTACAGAAACACAGTGAACTTGTGCTTTAGGTATTTTTTTAATGTCCCACAATATATAGTATACTTTGTCTGATTGTGTCTAGAAATGTGATCTAAAATGAAAATTGGGCGTGTCTTGAGTGTTTAACATGTTTAATGTCCCAGGGTGTCTGCAGATCCTTAAAAAGTCTTAAGTTATTTAATTAATTAATCTAAAAGTAAGGCGTTAATTGGTATTAAAATATCTTAAAAACAATCAAGTCTTAAAATGCTACTACAGTACATGGAAAGTAGGATTTTATAAATATATCTGTGAAGAAACTCAGTCATCCAGGTATATAGTAAACTGTGGTTGGTTGAAGAGAGCAACTGGACTTGCTTGACGATTCTTGAAAACGTTTCGCCTCTCCTCCGAAAGGCATCCTCAGTTCTGTCTGACTACTAGGGAGTATCCAGTATTTATCCTCTCATGGATCATCATAGAATCCGAATCAGAATGCTGATGGCTGCATTCTGGGCGGCTGATAAGATGTCATAGACACCCACCTCTGTTCAATGATGGTCGTTCCAGGTTGACAAAAATGAACGATCCACTCTGGCTAAGATGTCTACCAGTTTTCTGGAAGTCCTCTCATACTCCCGCACCAGTTGAAGGGATCTCATCCCAAAGTGCATAGAAACATATCTGTGAAGAAACTCAGTCATCCAGGTATATAGTAATCTGTGGTTGGTTGAAGAGAGCAACTGGACGGATTCTATGATGATCCATGAGAGGATAAATACTGGATACTCCCTAGTAGTCAGACAGAACTGAGGATGCCTTTCGGAGGAGAGGCGAAACGTTTTCAAGAATCGTCAAGCAAGTCCAGTTGCTCTCTTCAACCAACCACAGATTACTATATACCTGGATGACTGAGTTTCTTCACAGATATGTTTCTATGCACTTTGGGATGAGATCCCTTCGACTGGTGCGGGAGTATGAGAGGACTTCCAGAAAACTGGCAGACATCTTAGCCAGAGTGGATCGTTCATTTTTGTCAACCTGGAACGACCATCATTGAACAGAGGTGGGTGTCTATGACATCTTATCAGCCGCCCACAATGCAGCCATCAGCATTCTGATTCGGATTCTATGATGATCCATGAGAGGATAAATACTGGATACTCCCTAGTAGTCAGACAGAACTGAGGATGCCTTTCGGAGGAGAGGCGAAACGTTTTCAAGAATCGTCAAGCAAGTCCAGTTGCTCTCTTCAACCAACCACAGATTTTATAAATAATTTTTGTCTGACATTGTGATTTAAAATTTCAAAATAATCGGTAAGACCTTTTTTTTTGTTAAAAACATTATATTTACTGACACACAGTAAATGTTTTGTTTTATCCTGGACTGTTTAAAGGTAAACTGCCTTTCAGATTTTTCAAGTGTAGGTCATAAAAAGACACCCAATTATTTTTGTTTAGTGGACCAAAAGCTACTGAATTCGAATCACAGACTTCCAACTTTATTAGTTTTTTAAAAAATAGAACAATTAATGAATTTAGGGCCATGTGGCCCTAAATTCTCTGCTATTTTTTCCTGCTTCACCTTGACACAATACAAGATACTACATCATACATCACGTGGTGGGCTTTCCCCGTTCTCTCAAGGCATTGTGGGATACAAATTTGAAACAGGTGAGAAAATGAAGGATGTAAGTGTGTGAATGAAATGTGAAAAAGCGATGACAGTAACGGAAAGTGAGAAGAAAAAACACGTTATGTTATATATGAAGGAAAGGAAACTCAGAACCAAACTAATAAATATCGGCATTCAGCGAGCACCTCGGTGTGATCAGCTGTTCGTTTAGCGACAGAATGATGGAACTGTCAGTGCACGGTCAAAGGTAAACCTGTAGATGGCAGTAATGCAACACTGTGGATGCCAGCTGCTGTAAAACCCAAAAGAAGTAGAAAAAGAAGGTGGTAAAGCTACGCATGCGCACACAGACTTCCTCTGTCTGCTTGCTTGTGCGAATCGAGTGATTTCATGCACATTATTTGCTCGGGAATCCCCTCAAATTAAATAACTTCCCAGCCACAGAATGTCCTGATATTTTGTGAGATATTACAGAAATAAACATAGATCACAATGACCAAATTTCAGAGGGAACTAAATTTCACTGGTTTTATGAAATTGAAAGGCCGTCTCGCTTTAAGGTGATTAAAGCCAAAGGCACAGTGTTTCTGATGAACCTGTGTTTGTTCTCTCAGAAAAAGCATCATCGAAGACCTGGTCTACTACTATTCTCCATCCCTCCAATTCAGGAAGGTCTGCAATCACCAGACAATAATGAAAGTGATATTGTGGAGGCTCTTGTCCTTCCAAAATCCACACCCCATCAGGAGATGGAGCCAACCTCATCACCTGTGGAAGATGGGAAGCACCATGAAACCAACCAAGCCAGCCAAGGTGAGGATCCTACAAATGTGGCTCCTGCTTCTGACTTGTTCGATTTTTTAAATTCCTCATGTTAGTCAGTGAAAGGAAATAGACCATTTTTAACCTTCAGTTACTTTACAATTGATCCTTTCGGACTAGACTTAATGTTGTCATGTTTGTTATGTAATTTTCTCTGTCTTATGGCATTTAATTTACTTAATGTATTAAATTTAATTTAGTTGAACAAGAAAAGCCCCCACATCCTGTGGAACCTGCCTCAGCATCTCTGCCTGAATCACCATCATTGGCACCACTGGCTCCTCAAAAACCGAAATGGAGTGACATTGTGAAGGCTTCCATACTTCTAAAAACCACACCCTCACAGAAAGCAGTGGACTGCAAGATGGAGGACTATGTCAAGAAAGAAGCGCAAATCAGGAAGCACAAGAACCAGAACAACAGCCGTGGAGACGGACTGAAGAAGTTCCCTGCAAACGTCAATAACAGCAAGGTAAGATAAGAGCTATTCTTGAGACTGTATATGGAAACATGGGTGTGTCTTCGAGTCCATTTAACAGTTATTCCATGAAATCGAGTCTTACATGAGCTGATAGCCGGCTATAAGCCATGTACGATGAGATTGAGTGGAATAATTGTTTTATTCTATCCACATTCACTGGATTTTGAGCAACAGAGCATTTTTATTTTTATTTTTTGCAAATTCAGTAAATAAAAATTTTATACAAAACGTCCAACAAAATCATTTCCGCTCAGAATGCAAACAAACTGGTGAAATGGCAGTAGCAATTTGTGGAAAATGCTATAATCTCATCTCATCTCATTATCTGTAGCCGCTTTATCCTGTTCTACAGGGTCGCAGGCAAGCTGGAGCCTATCCCAGCTGACTACGGGCGAAAGGCGGGGTACACCCTGGACAAGTCGCCAGGTCATCACAGGGCAGACACATAGACACAGACAACCATTCACACTCACATTCACACCTACGGTCAATTTAGAGTCACCAGTTAACCTAACCTGCATGTCTTTGGACTGTGGGGGAAACCGGAGCACCCAGAGGAAACCCATGCGGACACGGGGAGAACATGCAAACTCCACACAGAAAGGCCCTCGCCGGCCCCGGGGCTCGAACCTGGACCTTCTTGCTGTGAGGCGACAGCGCTAACCACTACACCACCGTGCCGCCCTATAATAATACAGGGAGTGCAGAATTATTAGGCAAATGAGTATGTTGACCACATTACCCTCTCTATGCATGTTGGCCTACTCCAAGCTGCATAGGCTTGAAAGCCTCCTACCAATTAAGCATACCAGGTGATGTGCATTTCTGTAATGAAAAGGGGTGTGGTCTAATGACATCAACACCCTATATCAGGTGTGCAAAATTATTAGGCAACTTCCTTTCCTTTGGCAAAATGGGTCAGAAGAGGGATTTGACGGACTCAGAAAAGTCAAAAATAGTGACATATATTGCAAAGGGATGGAGCACTCTTAAAATTGCCCAGCTTTTGAAGCATGACCATCGAACAATCAAGCGCTTCATTCAAAATAGTCAACAGGGTCGCAAGAAGCGCGTTGAAAAAAAAAAGGCGCAAACTAACTGCCCGTGAACTGAGGAAAGTCAAGCGTGAAGCTGCCAAGATGCCACTCGCCACCAGTTTTGCCATATTTCAGAGCTGCAACATCACTGGAGTGTCAAAAAGCACAAGGTGTGCAATACTCAGGGACACGGCCAAGGTAACAAAGGCTGAAAAACGACCACCACTGAACAAGACACACAAGATGAAACGTCAAGACTGGGCCAAGAAGTATCACAAGACTGATTTTTCTAAGGTCTTAGGGACAGATGAAATGAGAGTGAGTCTTGATGGGCCAGATGGATGGGCTCGTGGCTGGATCAGCAAAGGGCAGAGAGCTCCAGTCCGATTCAGACGCCAGCAAGGTGGAGGTGGGGTACTGGTATGGGCTGGTATCATCAAAGATGAGCTTGTGGGACCTTTTCGGGTTGAGGATGGCGTCAAGCTCAACTCCCAGTCCTATTGTCAGTTTTTGGAAGACACCTTCTTCAAGCAGTGGTACAGGAAGAAGTCAGCATCCTTCAAGAAAAACATGATTTTCATGCAGGACAATGCTCCATCATACGCATCCAAGTACTCCACAGCATGGCTGGCCAGAAAGGGTCTAAAGGAAGAAAGATTAATGACGTGGCCTCCTTGTTCACCTGATCTGAACCCCATAGAAAACCTGTGGTCCCTCATCAAATGTGAGATCTACAAGGAGGGGAAACAGTACACATCTCTGAACAGTGTCTGGGAGGCTGTGGTTGCTGCTGCATGCAATGTTGATCGCAAGCAGATCAAAACACTGACCGAATCCATGGATGGCAGGCTTTTGAGTGTCCTTGTAAAGAAAGGTGGCTATATTAGTCACTGATTTTTTTTTTTTGAATGCCAGCAATGTATATTAGTGAATGTTGAGTTGTTATTTTGGTTTCCCTGGTGAAAATAAATGAGTGAAATGGGTATATGTTTGTTTTTTGTTAAGTTGCCTAATAATTATGCACAGTTATAGTCACCTGCACACACAGATATCCTCCTAAGATAGCTAAAACTAAGAAAGCCCTACTCCAACTTCCAAAAATACTCAGCTTTGATATTTATGAGTCTTTTGGGTTCATCAAGAACATAGTTGTTTTTCAATAATGAAACTAATCCTCAAAAATACAACTTGCCTAATAATTCTGCACTCCCTGTAATAATTCTTGAAAAATAAAAAAGAGACATTCTTTCCATCAAATACTTTTATTCCATATTTTGTTGCTTTTTTGTATTTTGGGGGGTTTTGTTTTCAAGTCGAATTTTTATTTCATCCTCAGTTGGTTCAGCAAAATGCTCCGCCATTTTGTTTTTCTCTTCTCACGGTATATGAGCTGATCTCCTAGTAGTGGTGTAGCCAATCAGAACGTTCGACTGCTCATATCCAGTGAATGTGGATAGGATAATATATGGATAGTTTGATAGTTAGAAGGAAGGTTTTTCGGTTCATGTACACCTATTTACTATCAGAGATTTTGTGAATGCGTAATAGATGTATCCCATTTCTAGTGCTTCTTTAAAATGGATATTGTGCATCCATAAAACATGTATTTAAAAAGAAGTGTTTGTGTGTTTGTGTATGTAGGCAGATGGAAAGACAGGCAGCTCTGCACAGCGTATTCCTCGCGCCAACAATCCGAGCAACAGACAGAACAGACAACAGCAGCAGTGATCCAGGACAGGACAGCACGCTACAGAGCAAAAGAATAATAATCATCATCATCCCTGCAAACTTTACTTTCATACGGTTTCATTCTTTCATCAGTGAAGTCTTGTATATCAACAACAATCACTTACTTTTGCATAAGAAATCAGTGACAGTTTTACACACTTCACTCAGATTTCTTCTTCGGTATGTAGCGTACCAAATACCAACCAAAAGCACTGAAGTGCAAGTAAATGAATTTTTGAGCAATACACCATGACGTTAAATAGTGTTTAAAACGGGAGTGCATTTTTATAATTTCATCCCAATAAAAATTGGGATATATAATTTTTAAAAAATAGTTATTCCACAAAATCGAGTCGTACATGAGCTGATAGCCGACGAGACTCGTAGCTATTTTATTCCATCAACGTTCACTGGATTTTGAGAAACAGAGCATTTTTATTTTTTGCAAATTCAATAAATAAAAACTTGACACAAAACATCCGACAAAATCATTACCGCTTAGAATGTAAATAAACTGGCGAAATGACAGCAGCAATTGGTGAAAAATGCAATAACAATTCTTGAAAAACAAAAAAAGATAAGTGCTTACCATCAAATACTTTTATTCCGTACGTTATTGCTTTTTTGTGTATTTTTGGGGGTTTTGTTTTCGAGTAGAATTTTTATTTCATCCTCGGTTGGTTCAGTAACACACGCCGCCATTTTGTTTTTTCATTTTTCTTTTCTGAGCTGATAGCCTAGTAGTAGAGTAGCCAATTAGCATGCAATTGCTCATATCCAGTGAATGTGGATAGAATATATATAGCTGTCCCTTGAGTAGTGATGTGACTATTTTTAATCCCACTCAAAGGGTTATGATTTTAATTTGTACATAATTGTGACAGTTCGTGTAGGTGGGTGGAGCACAGAAGGATGGCAGGCCAGAACTGAGTTCACAAAAACTCTTATTTAGCTTTTCAGCTTCTATTTACACTCTCACACACACTCAGACACACGCACACACATCAGTCGTCTGGTTGGGGAGAGAGCTCCCTCTGCTCTCGCTCCCTCTCTTTAAATAGGGTGCGGTCACTGGGGAAGACACACAAACACAGGTTAACTCACATCAGGTGCAGCGATTCTGTTAATCTTCTCGATTAACGGTAGAGGGCGCAAAGGCGCTTTTGGAATGGCCGCTGGATTTACTAACTGGCATTCGCGGCACGCCATACACCACCTACGGACATCGCCGCGAATCCCTGGCCAATAGAACCGGGCCATTATTTGGGCTAGTGTTTTATCCTGCCCCAAGTGTCCAGCCATGGGATTAAAGTGGGCAGCCTGGAATACCAATTCCCGGTGGCTTTTTGGAATCAAAAGCTGCGTGACTCGCTCTTTAGTCTGAGTGTCCTGCGTCACTCGGTATAATCTATCCTTCATAACTGCGAAGTAGGGGGAGGACGGGGTGGCGTTTGGCTGGAGCGTTTGACCATCGATTACTCTCACTTGGTCAAACGCATGCCGTGGAGTCTCGTCTCGCGACTGCTCTAACGGGAAATCCATGAGGGATTCCCCAAGAGAGAGAGGAGGAGCCGGCGGCTCCTCACTCTGACGCGGAGCTGACGTAGACGGCTCTGTGACAGCTGCTCCCGCCAATGCGACACCGGGACCTCCCCCTGTTAAACTATGGCAGGACCCACTCTTCACTAAGTGTGTCATTAAATCCCGAAATCCCGGCCAATCAGTCCCCAAAATTATCGAGTGGGTAAGGCGAGGATTAACCGCCGCCTTCACTATAAAATTTTTCCCCTTGAAAAAGAATGTGGACTGACACTAAAGGGTAGTTGTGAACATCCCCGTGCACACACAACACCTTCACCAATTGTGCTCCCCCCCAATGACTCGTCTTGCACCAGGCTTTGGTGGATTGAAGTCTGATTACAACCAGAATCCACCAACACCTGATATGTATCCCCTTGGATACTCACCGGTATGCGATACGCTCCGGCCTGATCGAGGGCGGCTCCTGGCACGTCGGGGATCCGAACCGCCGCGCCCACCTCCATTACCGAGCACTGCTGTTGGAGATGGCCCGGCTCCCCGCAGCGCCAACAAACCGGCCCGGGCTTCCTCTCTGCACTGGTACTCTAGGGCTCACCTGAAGGGGGGAGAGACAGACACAGAAGGGAGAACCGGGAGGGCACCGCGGGTGCGGCGGGCTGGCTGAGGTGGCGCCGGACCCCACCTCCGCGGTGGGGGAACGGGGCGAGGATGAGACACAGGAGGAGAGAGAGAGAGAGGTTGTCTGCTGTCCTACCGTCGGGACAGCCGCCAAATGGTCCTCCGCCAGCTCGATTGCCTGATCCAGTGACACCGGGCGGTGGCACTGGACCCACTCTGCGGTTCCTGCTGGTAAACGTGTGATGAACTACTCCAGTACTACCTGGTTGAGGAGTCCCTCGGCATCGCGGTTATCGGCCCTCAACCACTGCCAGCAGGCGTCCCGGAGTTGCTGGCCAAACGCGAACGGCCGGCCGACTTCCTCCAAGCGCAAAGCGCGGAAGCGCTGACGTTGTTGCTCGGGGGTGCGCCCCACACGCTGGAGGACGGCCCGGCGAAGGTCCGCGAAGGCCAGCCGGCGGTCGGCGGGGAGCTGTAGCTCAGCCAGCTGCGCCTCTCCCGTTAGCAGGGGGAGGAGGCGCGCCGTGCGCTGTTTCACCGGCCACCCCAAGGTCTCTGCTACCTGCTCAAAGAGCGTGAGGAAGGCCTCGGCATCGTCCTGCGGGCCCATCTTCGTGAGGGTGAGGGGGGAAGGGCCCGCGGTGGTGGAGTTGGTGGACCCCGCCGTCGCAAGGAGGTGCCGGAACGCCCGACAATCTTCCTGTTGCGCCAGCACAAGGGCCTCGAACCGTTGTTCTTGCTCCTTTCGGAGGGCGAGCAGCGCCTGGTGCTGGCTCTGTTGGGCCATGGTGAGGGCGTGAATCAGGTCTGCGAAGGGGAGGACTCCATGGGGCTGTTCTCTTCTGTGCTCATTCCCGGGTTTCAGCACCACTGTGACAGTTCGTGTAGGTGGGTGGAGCACAGAAGGACGGCAGGCCAGAACTGAGTTCACATAAACTTTTTTATTTAGCTTTTCAGCTTCTATTTACACTCTCACACGCACACACATCAGTCGTCTGGTTGGGGAGAGAGCTCCCTCTGCTCTCGCTCTCTCTCCTTAAATAGTGCGCGGTCACTGAGGAAGACACACAAACACAGGTTAACTCACATCAGGTGCAGTGATTCTGCCACTTACCTTCCCTGACTCCGCCCTCCGGTCACAGACCGATGCTTGACCACGCCCCCGCTGCCACAATAATATATTCTAACAAAATTACTTAATATTTCTTGAAATAAAAACAAACCAGTAGCCTAATTTAAACCACCATAATCCTGATCAGGCAGTTGCTAAGGACTGCCACACATTCAGTGTAAATAACGGTCTTCATTTGCCTTACAACGCTGCAGTAAATTTCCCCTCAAATGGCACTAGACTAGTGATTGTTATCCAGATTCTTCCTACAAAAACAGGTATCTGAGTACCCTCGCCCAGACCAGGGATACCGGGGCCCCACCCCGGAGCCAGGCCTGGGGGAGGGGCTCGTCGGCGAACGCCTGGTGGTCAGGCCTATATCCGTGGGGCCCGGCTGGGCCCAGCCCAAATGAGCAACACAGAACTGTGGACCCACCACCCGCAGGAGGTGCCGTAAGGGTCCGGTGCATTGTGGATTGGGTGGCAGCCAAAGGCAGAGGCCCTGGCGTACTGCTCCCCGGCTGACAAAACTGACTATTTGCCAAAATCGCCAGGCTAATAATCTGCCTCATGCTTTTTCACATTGTGCCTCTGTACTAATGTAGCCTACGTATTTGGTCAGAATAAGCCTTTTAAATCAATGTCAAAATCCACATAAATCTTTGGGTTTTCTCGATTAAAAGACCAAATACATTGTATTTTATGTTTAATCTAATATCCAGAACATGTCTATAGTAATTTATTAACAGCAAGCGTTTAAAACGCATCAAAGCCTCTTCTTTTGGTTTCTGGCTAGATGCAGTAGTTTTGCATTAGTAAAATGTCTTGACATAATATGCCTGCATTAATAGCTATTGACCATGTTGTGTAATCATGCAATCTAAAATGAAACCTTCAAACCAAAATCAAGGACAAATGCAGTTAGTATGTACTTATTTAGCCTACATTTCCATTTATTTCATATGCAGATGCAATTGAGTGAAAAAAATTGTGTAAAACAATGCAGAAAGCAATGTTGATAAGTGCAGTAAAATTTTCACGAAAGCGATGTTTCTGTTCACATACTTTTGAGAATATAGTTACAGGACTTGTGCTGAGGGCGGCACGGTGGTGTAGTGGTTAGCGCTGTCGCCTCACAGCAAGAAGGTCCTGGGTTTGAGCCCCGTGGCCGGCGAGGGCCTTTCTGTGTGGAGTTTGCATGTTCTCCCCGTGTCTGCGTGGGTTTCCTCCGGGTGCTCCGGTTTCCCCCACAGTCCAAAGACATGCAGGTTAGGTTAACTGGTGACTCTAAATTGACCGTAGGTGTGAATGTGAGTGTGAATGGTTGTCTGTGTCTATGTGTCAGCCCTGTGATGACCTGGCGACTTGTCCAGGGTGTACCCCGCCTTTCGCCCGTAGTCAGCTGGGATAGGCTCCAGCTTGCCTGCGACCCTGTAGAACAGGATAAAGCGGCTAGAGATAATGAGAATGAATGAGACACTCACTGTGCAGAACCACTGAAATTCCTCCTTATTCCTTGAATTGTTTAATGATATTATGCACCGTAGTGCAGGGGTTCTCAACCTTTTCTACTTTAAGGCCCACCTATTCCTTATGAGTCGGGGCCCATTAAAAAAGATCCTCAATTATTTTGGCTCATCTATTCTATTAGAATCTAATAACCTATTGTAAAGTGTATTAATTGGATGCGACATCACTCCCTGTTACAGATGGGAGCCCAGGAATTAAATAAATGCAATAAAAACAAACTTTTTAATTGAATGTATTGTATTTAAAACTCTATGGATGTGGCATGCATGCAGGTCATTCTCAGTCAAAAGGGATTAATGATCCAAAAGTGGAATCTGGTCCATTAACACAAGAACTTATCGCCATGTTTGTGTACAGCAAACAAGCAAGCTATTAAAACCAAGATATACACTCAAAAGAAGTGGATACAGAAACCACTCAATGGGATTAGATCCTTACACGCTAACAAAGAAGGATTTTTCCTACGAAAGAAAAAATTACTCGCTAAATTTGACATTAGTAGAATAAATTTTGATCCTACTGTAGCTGTAACTAAATACAAAGACAATATGCATACTATTAATTAACTTAATGTGAAGATAATTAACAGACAACAGATTTTAAGGGGCTTTTTTTAAGATTGTGTATATTTCTAGTCTTTTGTATTTGTGATTATTTGTATCTGTACATGCACGACCCCACCAACTCTGCTGATCAACTTATCATGTTTAAATAAAGTCATTCATTCATTCAGAGTTGGAAAATTATCCATCCGTTGAGTTCCCCGACATCTCAAACTACCTGGTGCTGCAGACATCGTTCTACACGGACAAACAGATGAAAACCTGGAAGAGCATTGAGGAGTACAACTTTTTATATGTGGCTGGGTTAAAGATCTGCGGATCAGGACACTACAAGATAAATCCTGTATGGTTTTTGCCTGGATAAGGAGGAATTTCTGGGCTTTTTGTACGTGCCTTTGTGATGGTAGGACGCTACAAGTTTTAGTACTGGGTGTAAACAAACCACAGCCGCTCGATTCTCAATCCTCCCTGCTCTTCTCTTCCAGCAGGCATCACGGATCCATATAATTTACCCACAAACGTATTTATTTCTTTGACCTACTGCACTCTGTGTGTGTTTTTCAAATTTCAAAGTGTTTGTCTATGCACAGTAAGGAATATGTCCTCTTGCACAATGAAATTCTTAGTTTGCCGTCCACCATGAATGCCAAATTACAACAATAAATAGGTGGAAGAAATAATATAAAGGGAATATAGTGCAAAATAAAAGCAAAAAAACACTAGTATAGTACAAAATAAAAGTAATGTAGTGCAAAATAGGCAGGAAAATACAAAAACAAGGCAATGATAGAATGTAGCAGAGAAAAAGGGCAGTAGTGTGCAAATGCGCAAACAAACGTAAACAGTCAAGGACAGCTTACAAGGAGGTCGTCCATGGTTATAGACTCATGGTTTGTGTGCGCACACACACGCATGCGTAGGTTAAATGTGACAAAATAAAGGCTTATTCTTCTTAAAGCCTAGGTCACAACTGGACGTACGATTTTTTGGCTGTGCGATTTTTGGCGTTTCCCAAATCGCTGCGGGGTTTTTTTTGTTCATGCAGAAAGACGCACGTTGGCCGTAAGTTTGTCTTGCAACCTGAAAAAAATGTAAGCACCCGTAGAGTTTGTTTGACATGACAAAGAACCTCTGCGGCCAGTCTACGGTTTGAAAATCAGCACGTCACATGCGCGCCCTCCGTGCGTTTCTTGCGTTTTTTGCACATAGACCGGCCGTAGGAGCACATACGGCCGGTTGTGACCTAGGCTTAATTTACCCACAAATGTATTTATTCCACTTGAAAAGTATACGGCAAACCAGCTACCAGATTTGGGACACTATGACATCCTGAGCTATTTAGTATTTGGTTTCAAACTTGAAAAAATTTCACGGCCCCCCCAGTGGCTGAGAAACACGGCCGTAGAGGCTGAAATATCCAAATCCCTTTGTATCTTTCTTTGAGGAACATTGGTTTTGAACATTTCAATAATTTTCCCTTGTGCATCTGTTGACAAACTAGAGATCCTCAGCCCATATTTGGTCCTCAAAGACTCGGCTTGTCTTGGATACTGATTTTGTACCAATTCAAGATTGCACTCACCTGTTGACATCACCTGTTTCAAATCACATGATTATTTAATTATTCTACCTCATTACGAGCCCTAAATTGCCCTTGTCCATGGGGGGCATGAAATATCTTGGGTCCACACTGTCTGCAATGAAACAGAAGTCAAAGTAATTTCAGAAATCACTGCTTTTTCTTTTTTTTGCATTTTCCATACTGTCCCAACTTTTTCTGATTTGGGGTTTGTACATGGACAAGGAGAATTTTCAGTGTTAAAATTTTAGAAGATTTTATAAAAGCATCAGGTAACTCTAAGACCAGTGTCTTTATCTGACGACTTTCCACGTCCTCATAATTACCTCGCCGGGGGTGAGGTATTGTTTTTGGTGGGGTTTCTTTCGAAATATTATGGGAAATATTACGGGAAAACAGCTGGACCAATCTTCATGAAACTTTCAGGATAGATGGGCATTGGTCTCAAATAGAACCTCCAACGTTTTGAGGGTCGTCCGGTCAAGGTTTCTATGACTACTGCTTCATATACAGTGTCATCATGCTGTAAGAACATACAGTAAGCGTGCAGTACAGTGTGAGAGCAATACGGTGTGTTCTGATTGGCTGAGAGCAGCAGAGAATCAGAATCATGTTTATTGGCCAAGTATGTTCACACACAAAGTCAAAACCAAGGTCACCAAAAAGGTCAAAATTGTTTTTCCGCAATATCTTCCTTCATATTCATCATAAGTGCTACCGGGTGAGGTTGGTTTTGCCTGGCAACACTTGTTTCCTTTTGTTTATTGCTTAAATCTAGGAAATCAAAATGCTAAAGGTGTGGGTCTATAGTACAGAATAGACTTTTTTTTTTTAATTTCCTTTCTCAATAAAATCTTTAGAGTCAGATTACCGATAGTATCCATTAATATTCACAATCTATTACAACAATATTCTGTTATTGTACTTATGTCTGATGATAAATGCTATGTCTCTGCTCTCATGGTGCTGAACATAAAAGCAAGGTGAATTTCAGCCAGCACTTTGGCTTGTTATCGAGTATTACACACACAGAGTAATAAAATAGTCTGTTTTTAATGTGCCATGCTCAATCAGCATTGCTTCAGATTTTAAATGATGAGTGAAGTCTGGGATGCAGAACTAAAACAGACACAAACCATAGCTTGATTTACAAACACATTCAGATATATTTTTCAGAACAATTACGATGCATCAACATTTTAATTTGTCATGTCTTCTCCAGAACACATACGTTATGATCAAAAGCATTTGCAGGTACATTTTTTTTTTCCTCCCGAGCACTGATTTGCTTACATAATTAAAATATGACTCTTTTGTTAAGTGCTGTGTATCTACATACCCTAAAACTAGTTTATGCATATGTATTACAACATACAGGCCTATTTTAGGACTTGGTCAGAGGTTTCTTAGTTGAGTGGCAGTCATTTATGCTCTGCTTTATCAACTGTGTAAGAAGCAAGTCAACTGGATGCATTCAAGATGGTGTGGTATGCATCAGTTTATTGAAGTGAGAAAAGAGGAAAAGAAAAAAAAGGAGCATGAAAGCAGCCAGACACATCCACGTGTCGGATTATGCCCTGTATTGAAGCACAGATGAGACTGACAACAGTGAGAGGTTTGCAGACTTGCCATCACGGACACTTTGATGTTGCATTTAGAAATAACGAAGACTCGATGTAAACTGGTACCAAAATTTGAAATTCCTTAAAACACTTCAGTAACCACTCAGCCTTGTATACAGTACGACCATTATCAAGGCTGATTCATGGCTGAATATGAAGTTTCCGGGTTGCAGACATGCAGAGTTAAGAGCCGATCTCGGATCAGGTTTTGCTTTCATAATCAGGTTAGTCTCTTACAAACTCGGCATTTTTGAGAAACAAGGATTTTTAACTGATGCATCAAATATACTGCAAGTGGATTTGATAGGCGTCAAACTGTTCTACGTTAGAAAAGAACGTGTGCCATTTCACAGTGAGTTTCAACCACATCCAGACAACCAGAACCAGAACCTTGTCTCATCACAACTCCAACTGAGCATTCATTTCCCTGTAAATAGAACGAGCTAATCATAAACACTGTCAGATAGAAACTACTGAAACTTTTTTTTTTTAAAAAAAAGCCAAAGGGGGGGGGGGGGGGGGGGGCGCAGACGGATAGGACTACATTCTCAAATATTCATGTACAGAGATACCAATGCCTACGATTTAGCTGTAGCATTTATTATTTCTTTCTGACCCCCTTGCTGTGGCGATATTGAAAACACTTTCCAGCTTTTTCAGCTAAAGCGGTGTTCAGACCAAATGTGAAACTCTGGCAGAAAAATCGGTTACTTTTACTTTCACACTGACTTCATCAAGGTGAAATTTACAAATAGTGTAATTTGCAATACTTAAATTAGTGAATTAATAAAAGACTAGAAGGCGGGGCTATGATCTCTGGTTCAGTGCAAAAGTACAGGGTAGAATGTGCTGTTTTTCCCCTTTATGCTGTTAGTATGGAACCGTCTCATCCAGACACGCTAGGCATTTTGTTGCAAAAATTCAGACCTGTTTCTCTTTACCTGCTAGAATTCCCTCATTAGCAATATTGGCACCTCACGGCAAAAAATAATATGTATTTTATCAAATCTAAGTACCTTCAAACAGTCAAATTTCTCTCGTATTTTCATTTACAAGATTACAAGAAACCAAATACAAGATTAACCCTATCCAGACATTCTTTCACTCATTTCAAGCTTTAAGCGTTTATATATTTCAAGAAAGAAGCAAAAAAAGTTTTCCGCCAATAGCATAGGATTTGAAACTTGATTATTGAAAATATCTACAAATAGGTTTCAATAATCTTATATTTGGTTTATTGCAAACTTATAAAAGGAAATGCTAAATATATTTGACTATATTCAAGATAATTTTACTTGTTATTGTTGTGTTTTGCAGTGCTCGAAGCCTGCAGTCATCAAAACAGACACATGATGAAGAATCTCAGAATGGTTGCACCGTTTTATACTAAATCCATAAAGGTTATTAAAATATGCCATTCTGAGACAGATGTGACAGAGATGTATAGTGAGATGTTAGACAAACACTGCTGGTACTGGAGTGCTAAGAAGCAAATGGAGCACTGCATGTTATGTTTCACATAATGAGGCCTTACATTTAAATAAAAACGTTTAACATAAAGGTTGACTGCTATTTGGTGAGAAAAAAAAAATTTTTTTTTTGAATGAATGGAGTCTTCTTTCCTCTGAGGTCTTGTAGTGGTGTTGATCTGGATGATGGCAGCCGTGGTTCTACGCTACTCTCTTGATCACCGGATGGCTATGAGTCCGACATCTATGAGTTTCTGAATCTTCTGAGCGATAACTGGGTTCTTCAGGTGGCTGCAGTGTGGGAGAGACGGGAGACGAGAACAATCAAGGTTTAAGAAAATAGTGCAAAGAATGTGTTACGAATAAACTTGGCATGCCATCCTATCATTATACACACATACAGGGAGAGGAAATATTGACCTACAAGATGCAAAGTATGACATAAAAGACTTGTATAGTACACACAGCCTACACTTTATACACAGAACAGCATGAAGCAGGAGGACCTAGTCTGGCTAACGCGACTTCAAAGCTCTGCGAGCATTTGGTCTGGCAAAGATATTAAGCCCAACCGTTTCCCAAAGCGCGTGGTTGACCCGCCTCCCTGAAATGCCTCAGTTTGCTACTGGTCGAAGCCAGAAAAGGCTGTGACGAAGCTTAAACCAATCACATCACTTTCCTCTGACGTATGTGACGCGACGGAAACTGCTTGAGTAACAGGAAGAAGATAAATACCTCCAGGGCTGCTCTTTGCTCCGTTTTCAATGAGAACTTCCCGTTGAATGCTTTCAATACAGCATCTACCGCTGTGTCAAAGGCTTGCCGCTGCTCCATGTTCGTGATGTGAATGAAGCGCTTCCGGCATAGATTCTGTAAACAATCTATGGCTTCTGGTCGCAGTTCTACTACGTCACTGCCTTGAACACGCCTCTACCCAGGGCCGTTGGAGATGCTCAAAGTTGATTGGCTCCCGATTTTTCAGGAGCTTGGAAGAACTGTAGATAGCTTGCCTGGCCAGACTAAGCTCGCAACAGGCCCTCGTGTTGCGTCACGCTTAGGATGGGCGGGCCCAGGCTAAAGGCCTCTGCATGCTCTTGCGACAAGGCTTTCGCAGATAGCTTTTCGCAGACAGTTGTAATTTATCGTTGAGCGGGGCGTAATAGGCGTGCGCGATGTTATTCACTGCCACAACGCAAGGGGGCGCGAAGTCGCGAAATCGCTAGGAGTAGTTGGTGGGTGTGGTTAGTGGAGTGTTTATCCTCCGGTTACTTATAATGACTAGAACTGGAGTCGTATAGATGTACGTACTTCCTCACTTCCTCGATCAACCGCTCTTCGTGCTGCTCCATCTTCGCTCGTGTTTTTAAAAATGGCGGTCGTGAAAACAAACCAAACCGGGAAAGAAGGGAAGCGGAAGTGCGTGTACAGCGGATGTAGAGTGGACCAATCAGAGCCCTCTTGTCTGCGAGGCTTCTGCGGTGGTCACAACTTTTGGGAGATGCACGCAGAGCGTCTGCGAAGGTGGGGGGGCTATGCAGACACCATCTGCGACACCGTCTGCGAGGACTGGGTTGTCAGCATAAATTGGCCTTAAGGAGGACCGGCCAGGTAATACCAGTGTTGTAGTCGAGTCACTAAACATCGAACCCGAGTCAGAGTCCAGTCTCGATTCCCCAGTGTCCAAGTCATTACAAAAAAATTGAGTCGAGTCCGAGAACAAGACTCCAACCGCACCATTTGACGGTGGCTGTTTCAGCGACATTAACATTAGTTTGTTCCTGAACATGACGTATGAACAAGTGAATGTGCTTCTCTTTGTCAGGGAGTGTGAAGTATTCTGTCAGAGATGGTTGGGAGACGGATGCAAGTTCAGAAGGTGTGTTTATTAATACAAGTGAAGACAGGTAAACAATCCAGAACGGCAGGCAAAATCGTAAAACAGGCGATAGTTTGAGTGAGGCACAAACAGACTATCGTAGACTCGACAGGATCAAAGACAAGAAACAGGAAATCAGGGATCAGGAAACCAAACAAGGAAATAAGGCTTGATAATGCGTCAAAAACACAACTCAATACTTCGCAAAGTAAGTGTGTTTTCACAGTTTTTATATCGGCGCACTGAGTGCGCCTTAATCCTATGCAGGTGCGAGTCGTTTATAGCGTGTGCGAGAGTCTATCTGATGCACGCGCCAAGGCATGCAGGTGTGACACTCTTGCACGAAATTAGTACAAAAATTAATGTAGATATAAATCTCTTACGCCAAATTATTATGGCATGTTACAAAAAAAAAATAAAGAAAAAAATCTGAGTCCTGGTCTTCAATTTCTGAGTCCGAATGCAGTTAACGCACGAGTCCAAGACAGTCAGCAGTGCTCAAGTCCAAGTCAAACCATGAGTCGGACAAGTCCGAGTCTTGGACTCGAGTACTACAAGCCTGGGTAATACTGACTACAGATTAGATGGGGAAAACGATTGATTCATAGGTGTATTGTGATTCCCTTGAACAAATCTGCATCAGTGCACAAATGCTTTGAGGGAATACAATTACATCATGACCAAGCAATTCTGATAAAACACTAGACTAGGGCTATCCAATTACTACAAAACTGCATCCGAGTTTTAATTACTTATTAAAAGATGTGCTATTCAAAGGAGACTATCCAAATGAATATTAGAAAATAGTGTTACTCTTATTGGATTAAAAAAAAAAAAGTTTTCACCAATTCCCCTCTTGTTAATATTCTTAAAGGGGAACAGAGGGCAATATATAGAGTAAATATATCAATAAAACGCACATTAATGAACCTTAAAGACTTACAAAAGTTTTTTGTTCTAAGGTTGGAAAGTTATAGTGTTTTGAAAGTAGCTCGAGCAAACTATTTCCGCAGTTTGAACAGCCCGCCATGATATTAATTTTATCCAATCAGAATGCACGTTCATTTTCTCTGCGTAACACTCATGACGCATGTATGTGCCCAGTTGTGTTGGCTCATTGAGGTTGGGAATAGCACGTGTGAATCGGAAAGTAGGAGGAATTGTAAGTGATCGGCTACACAATGCCACAGTGTGTTGCTTTCGGGTGTAATAACAGGACCGATGGAAAGCATAACGATCCTCCAGACGTGTCTTTTCACTCGTTTCCGCTGAAGTTCGAGCTTTCTTCTCTTCTTTCGTCATCACCGGAGTCGAGAGTACCTCTCCTAGGTTCAAACTGGTACCCTTCTAAGCCATAGCCTGCTTGCAGTGTGTCTTGCGGGATCTCTTCATATGATTCGACAGAGCTGTCGCTTTCACTTGATGTGCCCGACGCCATGATTACACGCTTCTCTCCTAGTGCAGTGGGTAGCGCTGACGTCACGGTCTTTTAAAAATGGCGACTCTTGTGCCGTTTAGCGTACCGACTATTATATTTACAATTACCAAGATATTTCATTGTTTTCTAGTATATAAATTTGATAGAATACTTAAGAATACTTTGTCACATCAGCAACTGTATACATTATATTTGGGACCCCTTTAAATATGTAAAGACCTGCTGTACAACTTGTACATCAGGAATAATATAAACATTATTCCACATTGGTTTTATCATTACACTGAATATAACGATGGTTTCATCCTACATAAATAGCTGTATTATCCATGTAGTGCAATTTGCCTATATAGGAGTGAATGGGGAAACCAATGAGCTTTAAATCTAGTTTATTCAGGTGAAACAGAAGGGTGTGTTTTGTATGCATGCGTGTCTTACTCGCTGAGGGCCTGCGGGTCTTTCTGCATCTGCTCGAGGATCATGCGCATGGCAGGGTCGCTCATGATCTGCTGCACCTCCGGATCAGCCATGGCCCGCCGCTTCACATCCTCTGGGTTATCGTTCCTCATGGCCTGGCTCACCATGCAGCGCTGCATCCCCTCTGTAGCCTCCTGCATGTGCACACCCACCCCACCCAATAAATCAGAAACTCGGAGAATAACAGCTTGTTCCACATAAGCAGTGACCGAGCTTGTCTTTCCAGAACATCAATCATGATCCATTCAAGGTAAAATTCTAAAGATAAAAATGGTGCCTCATTCAAGAGGAAAATGCAGCTTGTAACTTAGATCCTCACATGAAGCTACTTTCATCAGCAGCTCCTTCTTGTACGATACAAATTCTCTCAGCTGCCTTTCCTTGTAATTCAAGGAGACCGTCTTACATACTGAGACTACTATAGCCAAGAAGTGACTCAGTGAACAACTACTAAGATTTTTAAGTTTTGAAGAAAGTTGTGCCAACTTATACTTTTGGTCTCAGATAACTTCATCTCATCTCATTATCTCTAGCCGCTTTATCCTGTCTTACAGGGTCGCAGGCGAGCTGGAGCCTATCCCAGCTGACTACGGGCGAAAGGCGGGGTACACCCTGGACAAGTCGCCAGGTCATCACAGGGCTGACACATAGACACAGACAACCATTCACACTCACATTCACACCTACGGTCAATTTAGAGTCACCAGTTAACCTAACCTGCATGTCTTTGGACTGTGGGAGAAACCGGAGCACCCGGAGGAAACCCACGCAGACACGGGGAGAACATGCAAACTCCGCACAGAAAGGCCCTCGCTGGCCACGGGGCTCGAACCCAGGACCTTCTTGCTGTGAGGCGACAGCGCTAACCACTACACCACCGTGACGCCCCTCAGATAACTTAGCCTTCATATTCACACAAACTTAATTTTTTCAGTTTTACATGATCGTAATAATAAAGTTTAATTTATATAGCACCTTTCAAAAAACCCAAGGACGCTTTACAATTATAGACCAAAAAAAAAAAAAACTAAAATAAATAAAAATAAAAAAGTCCAACAAGTAGGGGTCAAGATGTAATTCCTGTGGTGTAGCAGCCACAGTCCCACCAAAAGGCGCAAGAAAACGAGTCCCACGTCTCCAGCACCGCCACCGTCAGCGACATCGCTCGAACACCACGCCGTGGATCCACACAGCAAGCAGAGAAGCTCCGCCACGCAGAGCGCTGGTGTGTCCCAAACCGCCTGCACAGCCGCCGCGACACCACCGAGCAACATCGCTCAGAACATCACGCCAAGCATTAAAGCGCAGAGCGCTGGACAACCACGATGTAAAATGAGCAGCGAGCTCACTGCAGTCCACAGCTGGGAGCACAGGCATCGCCCACGGCGAACCAAGGCCTGGAGGGAACCAACGCCCAAAACTGGGTCCGGAGCTACACCACAACTGGTGGAGAAAACACTCAAACATCAAACTACACAAACACACACAAAAAAATAGAAAAAGAAATAAAACAAAATAAAATAAAATAAATAAAGCTCTGGTGAGAAGCGGCAGCCAGAACGCGCACGACGTACTCTCAACCGGAAACGAAAAAAAAAAAAAGAATTCAACTTTAAGGCCACTAATCTTTCATCCAAGTAAAAACTTCAAAATTTGAGTTCAATTTTCTTTTTCTCCCACAATAAAACAAATAACAATCCAGTTCAAATAGCATGTTTATTTTAACATGATGGTAGCAAAACTGCTATAAAACTGTAGTGGCAGTGCTTTTAAGGTAAGCGTGAGCTCAGTTTGAGCCAGGACCTAACCGACAGTTAGTTCAAACATACTTACGCCCCAACAGCCTGCATCATTTGTGCCAAATTGTGCTGTGTGCTACTGTTCGTAATGACGTGCAGTTTGCAATTTGTCAACCTTTTAAATATGTACACTACCGTTCAAAAATTTGGGGTCACCCAGACAATTTTGTGTTTTCCATGAAAAGTCACTTTTATTTACCACCATAAGTTGTAAAATGAATAGAAAATGTGTGGCAGATCACAGAATCCAGGGACACATGTCTGCCCGGGGGCATTTTGAGTTATTGACAGATTCAGAAAGTACAGTTTCTAAGCTTTCCAATGATGCCTTCCATGTGGAGATCTGACAATATTTGAAGAACGTGTGGCCTTTTGAAAGTGTATACTTCTTAAAACAGAAAAGGGAGAAAATCGCCCTCAAAGTTTTCCATCTCAGCTACTCTGGGTGCAGGGCGGGCACATAATGGTGCTCATTTGCATGACATTAAGGAAAGCCCTACCCCCTACTAGCTAGTACGATACTACTTTCAAGTAAACGAAGATCACCACGTCAATTTTCCTTCCATGCAAAGTATGCCCAAAACAATTATGAAGTACAAAAATAAATCCTAAAGTATACTTTAACGTTTTGTGGTTGAAAAATTACTCACACCGTAAGAAAGATAGCACGATGATGACACAACTAACACAACACTAGTTTCATGTAAAGCCTCGGTCACAACCGGCCGTACCGTGCTCCTACGGCCGGTCTACATGTAAAAAACGCAAGAAACGCACGGAGAGCGCGCATGAAACGCACGGAGAGCGCGCGTGTGAAAAGCACGAGAGCGCGCGTGTGAAAAGCACGAGAGCGCGCGTGTGAAAAGCACGAGAGCGCGCGTGTGACGTGCTGATTTTTGAGCCGCGGACCGGCCGCAGAGGTTCTTTGTCATGTCAAAAAAACTCTACGGGCGCTTACGTTTTTTCAGGTTGCAAGACAAACTTACGGCCAACGCGCGTCTTTCTCCATGAACAAAAAAAAAAACAAAAACAAAACGCAGCGATTTGGGAAATGCCAAAAATCACACGGCCAAAAAAATCGTACGTCCGGTTGTGACCTAGGCTTAACCACACCACAACACTCTCCGTTACATACAAAAATAACCACACAGCCTTAGATTAATAAACTTACCCCATCAGAAAGAGAAACTGCGCCTTGCACACACCAATGCCTCCGATGGAATGTAATCCTAGAACGGTCCGTGTATCATCTAATCATTCAAGTATTCCATTCAATCTGGAAAACGAGGTTGCGGGGTTTTTTTTTGCTAGAAATGGTTATCTCCGATGTGTGTCGGCTCCTCTGCGCTCTGTTTAGTAACTCATTCCATAGTGAAATCACACGCCTGTATGCAGTTAAGTAGCCATGCGCTCAGCTCGGATCATACAGCTGATTCGCGGAATCATCATGTGAATGGCCCATATGGTAATTTACCCACACCCCCCAGCAGGCTACAGTCCTGACAAAAACAAGACAATTTGCAACAAAAAATGTATGCTTTTCCAACAAAATAATCTATCATCTGAAATACTGATTGCATTCTTCAAGATCTCAACTTGCACATGATGGAAAAAAACAAAAATCACAAATTTTGGAAAAGAAGAGGAGAAAAAAAAAAAAAAAAAAAAGCTTTTTTTGCGATTATCTCGGATTCGTTTCGGTCGACATGTGTCCCTGGATTCGGTGAGGGGTCACATATAGTCAAGACATTTTTCTGGCCATTTTGAGCATTTAATCGACCCCACAAATGTGATGCTCCAGAAACTCAATCTGCTCAAAGGAAGGTCAGTTTTATAGCTTCTCTAAAGAGCTCAACTGTTTTCAGCTGTGCTAACATGATTGTACAAGGGTTTTCTAATCATCCATTAGCCTTCTGAGGCAATGAGCAAACACATTGTACCATTAGAACACTGGAGTGAGAGTTGCTGGAAATGGGCCTCTATACACCTATGGAGATATTGCACCAAAAACCACACATTTGCAGCTAGAATAGTCATTTACCACATTAGCAATGTATAGAGTGGATTTCTGATTAGTTTAAAGTGATCTTCATTGAAAAGAACAGTGCTTTTCTTTCAAAAATAAGGACATTTCAAAGTGACCCCAAACTTTTGAACGGTAGTGTATGTGTTTTAATAGATTCACTCTTTATGTTCATTGTATGCATATTATACACCATTGTATGCCATTTGTAGCATTTTAATTGGCTGGTACGGAATTGTTTGCACATTTCGTTTGTCAAATTAGCTTCAGGCTTAAAATAAGTGAATGTGTGACTTAAAGTGCCATTCCACCATTGGATGTATTCTTTTGGCATAAAATACAATATATGACAACATGACTAGACAGAGAAATCTTTTAGCTTCAAAATGATATATCAAACATAATTTTTTGACAACGACAAGTATATTAATTTTGCGACCAAAGTCACCTACCCTTTTAATTTCCGCGCGGTAGTGAAACGTGATGTCATCGGCAGGTTCCCCTTCTTGTGTACCACGTCACGTGTGACGTGGCACAGATTATCAGCAATGGCGGATAGAACGCGATTGTCAGCTTCGGAAAAGAAGCGAAGGAAAATAGCAAGTGATGCCCAAAGGAGACGGTCGATGGTGAATATCGGCACAGCAATCGACAAGTGGAAATCGCGTTCTATCCGCCATTGCTGATATTCGGCACAGACGTGACGTGGTACACAAGAAGGGGAACCTGCCGATGACATCACGTTTCACTACCGTGCGGAAATTAAAAGGGTAGGTGACTTTGGTCGCAAAATTAATATACTTGTCAAAAAATTATGTTTGATATATATCATTTTGAAGCTAAAAGATTTCTCTGTCTAGTCATGTCATAAAATATATTGTATTTTATGCCAAAGAATACATCCAATGGTGGAATGGCACTTTAACAAAAAGGCAGTGCCACTACAGTTTTATAGCAGTTTTGCTACCATCATGTTAAAATAAACATGCTATTCGAACTGGATTGTTATTTGTTTTATTGTGGGAGAAAAAGAAAATTGAACTCAAATTTTGAAGTTTTTACTTGGATGAAAGATTAGTGGCCTTAAAGTTGAATTCTTATCATGCAAAACTGAAAAAATTAAGTTTGTGTGAATATGAAGGCTAAATTATCTGAGACCAAAAGTACAAGTTGGCACAACTTTCTTCAAAACTTAAAAATCTGAGTTGTCACATAAACTCAAAAATCCTGTGCAGTAAGTTGCCATAACTTTTTTTTTTACAGTGAAACTGCATAAACAAGAGTCTGACCTGACTATTCAAACTATTTTTTTTTATAGAAATCTCCCCCCCTCATTTTGTACCTTGGAGTTTGCATCAAGCTCCAAAGCCTTCTGATAGGCATCCATGGCTTTGGAATAGTCCTTCATTGCCTCCAGCGCTGCTGCCTTGCGCGTGTATCCTTTAACTACACACAAACAGAAATGAACATCAGTCCAAAACAAAAGATTCTATATGAGATTAATACGAGAGGCAAATCTGGCTCGAGAACCAAAAGGTTTAAAACAGAAAACGTGTCGTGAAGATTGCACTTCTAGGGGTGTTGCTAGAGGAAATCATCATCCATACAGGACACTTTTTCCATGGAATAAAAATGCGTTCTATTCCCTTCTAGCGGGTTTCATTCATTTAGTTTGATAGCATGCAATATCAGTATATCGCTAATCCTATATGTATTACATTACCCAATGGAGAACGACTTGAATATGGTTTACGATATTGCATGGTTGTCAAGACAACATGACGTCACATGTCGGAGCTGATGCGAATATCCAACGAGAAAGTTTTCTGCTGCGCATGCATTTCTGCGCAGAAGCATTTCTTTGTCTGCCGGGAAAGAGAAAGCCGCGTCGAACAACCGAAAGGCTACCAAAACTTCATTAGATATTCTTCACAAGAGAAAAACAAAACAAAACATACCAACGGACATCAAAAAACTGGAAGAGAGACACACTGGAGATGTAAAACTTCCATCCTAGAGAGCGACTGTGACAATTTGTAAATAAGCATGGCTGCCAGGTTTGCGTCATTAAAAACGGAAGATTTTGAGAGAATTTTAAAGGTCCCATGGCATGGTGGTTTGTTGATGCTTTAAACGGGCTCGTGGAGGTTTCCGTATGTTATATCCGCAGCCTTTCTCGAAATGAACCCTCGGCACGTAGATGTAGCCTCCTGGAAGAAAGCCCCATTTCAGCGCTTTGCTAATGAGAAGCAGGAGGCGGGGAAGGGTAGAGGGTGGGGGCGGGTCTTATCATTAATATTCATGACATGTAAACGTGTTACCTCTGATTGGCTAACAGCACTGTGACGCTACCTCCAGTGGGTCAGAACAAGAGGATGTGGGTGTCTTACTATGTATGGCGAGAGAGAAGGAACAAACCGCGAAGGGAAAAATACCGCGCGCTGACGTCATTAAGGTGCGACGCGAGGAAATAAAAAATTCATTCAACAAATGTTTGGGTTTTTACTGAACAAACAAACAAATAAAATGAACGAGTGGCTTAAAAAAAAGAATTTGGGTGTCTTTGTAAAAACTGTTTTGATTGGCTATTATAACAGAGCATGCTGCATGCTTTTTGGTTTTGTAGCGCAGAGTACCTGGCTAACTGCAGGAAGCGGTTAGCTGCACAGCTAATGTAGCCATTGCAAGGCTAACGTGGCACCGATTTTAAAACACGGCAAAACATAAGCTCATAAGTTACAATCAATTTCCAGACTAAACTTGGTTTAACAGAGCATGCTGCATGCTTTTTGGTTTTGTAGCGCAGAGTACCTGGCTAACTGCAGGAAGCGGCTAACTGCAGGAAGCGGTTAGCTGCACAGCTAATGTAGCCATCGCAAGGCTAACGCACCGATTTTAAAACACGGCAAAACGACTTAACAGTTATACACTTACTTGTTCGGTGTTTGTTGCTGATGCGGCAGGGATGCTTGGTACGGACCCAGGCTTCAGTGACAGTTGATGTGCAAAACCTGCCCTGTACTGTCCCAAGTTGTGGAAACATTCCTCAGGAAAATGCTTCCGACAAACATACACCGTCTTAGGTAGACTCGACGGCGTATTATTGGAGTAAATAAAATTAAGCCACTGCGTCTTCAGGGGCTCTCCCGTCGGCAGTAAAAACAGACTCCTTTCTGTGTTGTCACATCCATGTACAGCGCAACTTCCATGTTTGGTGGCAACTTTTGAGCTGGGCGGGCAATCCATACAGTGGGTGGGAATCCAGAGGGGGGGGGCGTGGGGATCATCTCCCTTGCTGACGTAGTAAAGGGAAGAGTTTATCAACGCGCCGTTTTGACGCGCCATTCTCAAATGTTGGGCATAGTTTGGTTTACACATTATGACATTTCTAGCCACTGGGGTGACTTAAGAAGGTCAGAGGAACTCATTTTAACGTTAAAAGACCTCAGAGTGAAAATTTCATGCCATGGGACCTTTAAAAGTAGCCACGTAAATTATACAGATGAAATGAATATTTAAGTCTGAGTGAAAAATATTGTGGCGAGCATGCAGTGTGGAAGAAGAGTCTGGAGACGGAAATCTTAGTTTCTCGGTCGTTAGCCTATGCTACTTGCTCTGGCTAGCACTGGCTTGACTGCTTTATCAGCATTCATTCACTAACACTACTGATGAACGCTACACCGGCTGGAAGGTGACTTCACTGTCGTGCTAACAGCGCCAACTCATGGGTAAGCTAGCGCTGACCCTTGAGAATGCTGATATAAAGAGAGTGTAGTATAATAATAATAAAGCTTTTTTTTCATGGTCTATCAGATATATTCCATTCAGCTAGCATGATATTGAACGAGTCCACTCAAAGCCAGCCATTATTATTTAAATAATCAATGACATGGTATTGTGATGGGGCCTGACATGAAGCAGAGTTAATGTGACCACCCCAAAGTTGATTACTTTTCTATCACGATGAGTCCTGAAGTGTTTCATTCCTCTTACAAGGCAGCAGTTTGCCAATAGTTACATTACTGATTTATTAACATTATATTTTATCTGGTTATAGCCATGTTTAACGTTGTGAACCAACTTATCATTGTAAACACTTGAAAGGTCTGAAGATGCAAACTTACTGAAGGTGGGTTCCAGTCTGATGCAGTCCTCACAATCCTATAAAAAGACAAACCAGAACTTCCTGTCTACAGATCTAAATGTGTGTAACTGGTGAAAAGAGTTAGCCTGAACATTAGTGTGTATGAGAGATCCTGTAATGCACCTTGAGGGCCAGTTGGAATTCCAGTAACTTGGTGTAACAGGCTGCTCTGTTGCTGAAGAGCTTGGCATCGTTAGGGTTTCTCTTTATGGCCTCGGTGTAGTGCTTCATGGCCAGAGGATAATCACCTACACAACACGGGATATGGAATTTTAATCTCAAACCCCAAAACTTCAGCTTTCTAATCACCATTTATAACAGGTCCATTTATTTCGTACACATTTTCACCTTGAATCAGTACACTTTGCCATTGAAAGTAAATTCAGCAGACATCTAAATGAAGATGCAGCTTCATAAGGTTCATCATTTTAAAAAGAAAAATCGCAGTATTTCAAGCTGCTCTATGCACACACACCTTTCTGAAAAGCCTCATTGCCCTTGTTCTTCTCCTCCAGTGCCAGCTCTGGGTTGATGTAAGCCAATTTCTCCTGCTCCTTCACAATCTTCTCTGCCTGTTGATTGAGGTAAAGATTTTAAGCATTTTATTCCCCCCCCCCTTTCTCAGGTGGTACTGAAAAGAGAGAGGGGAAAAAAAAAAAGTTCCCCATTAAAAGGCTCTTTTAGAGTAAGCCCTGGCAGTATTCTCTGGATGTGTATTCACACTGCAAACCCACCTGCTGGCATTTCTTCAGCACCTCAGGGGTGCGATGCTCTGTCAGACTTTTGTTAAAGAACTGGATGGACTCCTTATACCGCTCCTGTTTGAAGTAGGAGTTCCCAATCCTGGCATAGGCCCTGATAAAGAGGACCATCAGATAACAGTGACAAAATTAAAAAAAAAATAATAATAATTAAAAAAAAATAAAAAATATATACGAGTGATTCCACGCTTATGGGTACTGAAATGGGGACATGAACTTATTTTTAAAAATTCACCTAAAACCATTTCTTTTTTTTACCATCAGGTCACAAAACATGTAATCTTTAATGAATGATATGTTAAAAGATAACTTGAATTTTCTGAGATGTAATAAAAACATATTTATATGCCAAAGTCAGAACGTAACAGAAGTGTTGTGGACATATATATTCTCAATTTTAACAATGTAGAATTACTTTCTGAAACATAGGAAGGTGATGTTTTAGCAAATATAATTAATAAACATGTGTAGTAGAATAAACATACACATTCTTTCAATAAGATTAACATGGTATATAGCTAGATTGTAATTAATTTGTAACAGACGCAAGATGGACAATCGTAACAGAAGTAATGTAACAGACATCATTTTGGAACTCATAGGCTTGACTTTGGCATATAAATATGTTTTTATTACATCTCAGAAAATTAAAGTTATCTTTTAACATATCATTCATTAAAGATTACATGTTTTGTGATGGTAAAAAAAAGAAACGGTTTTAGGTGAATTTTTAAAAATAAGTTCATGTCCCCATTTCAGTACCCATAAGCTGGAATCACTCACACACACACATACATACATATATATATATATATATATATATATATATATATATATATATATATATTAGTGCTGTCAAGCGATTAAAATATTTAATCGCGATTAATGTCGCGACTGTCAGTTAACTCGCGATTAATGGCAATTTAATCGCACATTTTTGTCACATGAAAAACCATTGTAATTCTCTTATCAGCATAAAAACGTGAATGGGCTTGCTTTGTACCAATGTGTTTTTTTTTTTTTATTGCAGAGCATAACACGTCTTGTCACAGCCACTGCAAAGTCGGGCTGGAGCCGCCGATGGGAAAACGAAACCTAAGCCAAGCACCGTGGCTCTTCGTCCCGAGGCGCGGGGCTAGCGCGCCCTGCCCGCGCTGGTTCTTTGGGGGGAGGGCAGAGGACTCCGGCTGTGCGGGGCGTGGCATTACAGTCTAGCTGCTATCGTTTTTCTAAGCAAAGTCTCTGTTCCAAGTTCCTGGCAGTTTCGAAAGCTTATGAAAAACCTACATCATGTCACAGAGCGTTAATCTCGCGATAAAAAAAATTATCGCCGTTAAAATTGAGTCAAGTTAACGCGTTAATAACGCGACATTTTTGACAGCACTAATATATTTACAACAGTATGTGCAAACCGTGTAATTTACTGCCAGTAAACTTGAGTGGTTAATTTAGGTTTCTCAAAATATAGATTTAACATGGGTAGGCTATTGTTGATGAGGCGTATCTGTGTGGGTAGAATGTGAATGTGCGTATGAAAGAACACTGGAATTATATAAAACTGCGCAACACACTAATTTAGCACTGGAGTTCAAGAGAAACACAATGTAAACGTATTTACTTGGCGATTTGTCTGTAGTCCTCACGATTTTCTCGTCCCACCTCGATGGCTTTCTCGCAGAGCTCTCTACACTTGTCAAACTCTCCCTTCTCGAAGAACACAGCTGAAATACAAAGAAAAACAGATCATCAGCTCTGGGTTAACGCATGTAAATGAAACAGAATTTCAGATAAACTTACAATAACTGAGGTCACGTCATCATGGGTGCAAGTATAACATTTTCAAAAACCTGAAAATGGCGCAGCCATGCGGGGTGGGGTGTTACAAGGGGGGGGGGTTACAAAGGGGGGTGAGCCCCCCCCCTTAGGGCTCGAAAAAAAATTTAAATTACAAGTTAAAATGGTTGTCTCTCATGCAAACATTTATAATATTAATAGTTATATGATTTGCATATTCACATCAAATGTTTAATACATTTAATCAATTCATCTGAAATAATATTTCAAGTACAAGGCTTGATAATTCAAAACATCTAGCAACTACTAATTTAAATGTTGAAACAACCATTTTAATATGCTTTTGTTGTGATACCTTTTTTTTTTTTTTTTTACAATATATACACAGCTAGAGTTAAAATAAAGGGCCACATGTCCTCAGAAACTCCTGGATTTTAGCAAATAAGATTCAGCTTTTTCCATACACAAAAATATCTCCATTTTATAATCCATTACTGACTACAAATGAGTTTTCAAACCTAACAACCACATTAGAAAAGATGATAAAGCAAACAAACTTATTTCAAGACCTACCTTACTTTTATTTCATAATTGAAAGGTAATCAAATGTAAAAAAAAAAAAAGTTTATAAAAGCAGATACTTGTGATGAATAATTTCAATTCTAGAAGAAAGCACATTGGCATTTGCACATCACACAATATCAGATGACAATTTAAATCACCAATAAATGTTTTGAATTCACTTATTACTACATAGCACAAAAATCAGAAAAGTGCACGGTCAATATCATTAATTTCAAAATTCTTTCCTTAGGAGCAATACTTGCAGAAAACACCTGGGCCAAAATTATCCCTGACTTTGCATTTTGACCATGTGAAAGTTACTGTTGCCTTGTTCCCATCTCCATTTATTTCTAGACGTCTTTTCTAATTCTTTTGTATTACCGATAAAAACTTCATTTTGACATATTTTGATCAGCAACCAGAGGCAAAGCACGTGGATCTGTTGCAAGGGAGGGAAGCGAAATAAGGCTTATTATAAAAGCTGAAGTTTCATTGGACGACAGTTAACAGTGAGCCAGTCAAAAGCACCGTTCTAACTTGCACCAAAAGAAACGGCGACTCATGGGAATAGCTGTGTTGATTTGGTCGAACAACGTGCTACGTGCGTGAAACGATAATCACACATGTATAACACCGTGAAACAACGGGCTAGTCAGGACCGCTCGTCGGTGAGCGGCGTATAAATTGAATGAGGTTTGTGGCGAAGACGAGATGAAAAGATTTGTCTCGTGCCGGTAATACGCTGAGAGTGAGACAGTGAGAGGGCCACCCCCTGAAAATCTCAACGGATTTACACGATTTGGAAAAATGACTTTTTCAGAACCAAAAAAACCGGAGCTTCCAGCACATGCTGGAAAACTTGCACCCATGCGTTATCAGTTTAGAAAAAAAGACCTGTTAAAAGGCTTGTTAAAGTTTAAAGGAACAGTCCACCGTACTTCCATAATGAAATGTGCTCTTATCTGAATTGAGACGAGCTGCTCCATACCTCTCCAAGCTTTGCGCGACCTCCCAGTCAGTCAGATGCGCTGTCACTCCTGTTAGCAATGTAGCTAGGCTCAGTATGGCCAATGGTATTTTTTGGGGCTGTAGTTAGATGCGACCAAACTCTTCCGCGTTTTTCCTGTTTACATAGGTTTATATGACCAGTGATATGAAACAAGTTCAGTTACACAAATTGAAACGTGGCGATTTTCTATGCTATGGAAAGTCCGCACTATAATGACAGGCGTACTAACACCTTCTGCGCGCTTCGGCAGCGCACTGATACGGAGCTCAGATATCAATGCGCTGCTGAAGCGCGCAGAAGGTGTTAGTACGCCTGTCATTATAGTGCGGACTTTCCATAGCATAGAAAATCGCTACGTTTCAATTTGTGTAACTGAACTTGTTTCATGTCACTGGTCACATAAACCTATGTAAACAGGAAAAACGCGGAAGAGTTTGGTCGCATCTAACTACAGCCCCAAAAAATACCATTGGCCATGCTGAGCCTAGCTACATTGCTAACAGGAGTGACAGCGCGTCTGACTGACTGGGAGGTCGCGCAAAGCTCGGAGAGGTACGGAGCAGCTCGTCTCAATTCAGATAAGAGCATATTTCATTATGGAAGTACGGTGGACTGTTCCTTTAACACCACAGGAGAAAATTTTATAAAAAGTACAACAATAATAAACACTACATAGAATTCAAAAGTGTCCATTTTCTCAGGTCTTCTAGTGTCTCTGGGAATTGGGGCAAATTACGGTCCCCCCCCACCCCAAAAGACATCCTGAAATGGAGATCAATATTTTTTCTTACATAACATCTTTCCAAGTAATATACATGTCTGAACTTTTTATAGTTTTATGCAATAACAAGTGTGGATAATTGTGTGGTGTATTTTTTTTTTTTGCCTGTGCTTGTGCATGCATCATAATGAAATCAAATATCTGGAGATGGTGAGCAAAGTGATGGAATACTATCTTTCAAGTTATTTACATAAATAAATTAGGAAGAGTGTAGGAGTTCATAATATAAACACAATTAAACAAACACCATCGTTGACCTGTTTAGCCCGATGCAATTTACTAAACAACTCCATTAGCGCAGCCACATAATTTAACCACGCTTCTCCTGCTGTTTGGCAAAAATAGACAAATTAGCCTGACCATGGAATTTACATTTAGTCATTTGAACAATGCTCATGTTGATTTATGACTGAGATATAATCTAATAATTGAACTGAACAGTGGAGAGTTAAGAGCCTTACTCAAGGACTCGAGCAAACTTCACAACCTTAACCACTGAATTCATAGCCTACATCAGTAAGATTCCACATACAGGAGCTTTGAAATTCCTCACTTTTTTTTTTAAGAATTAGAATATACTCCCTTGAACAACTACAACCCCAATTCCAAAAAAAGTTGGGACGCGGTATAAAACAAAAACACAACGTGATGATTTGCAAGTCATAGCAACACTAACTGAAAATAATAAAGACAAGATATTAAGTGTTGAAACTGAGAAATCTTATTTTTTGAACAATATACACTCATTTTGAATTTAGCGCTAGCAGCATGTTTCCAAAAAGTTGGAACAGGGCAATGAAAGACTAAAAAAAAAGCTGAGCAATATTATTTAAAAAAACCTCGCACTTAAAAAAAAAAAACACCAATTAGGTTAACTGGCAGCAGGTCAGTCACATGACTGGGGCCCTGTCCACACGGCAATGGATTCAGGTGAATCCGATAAAATTTTTTATTGTTTCAGCCTGGCGTCCACACGGCACCGGCGTTTTGGGTGCCCCAAAATGATATATTTTGAGAACGGTTTCCAGAGTGGAAAAATCTGGCAACGGCGCCGTTGCGAAGTCGTCTGGATGAGTAGAACGGATTTGTTTACGATGACGTCACAACCACGTGACTAGAACAAGCAGCACTCTCTCGCGCATCATTCGTAACAGCAACAATGGCAAACCCCAGAGTAGTAGTAGTTTCAGTGCTGCAGTCGCTGCTAAGTTTATTCGCATTATTGAAGCAAAATGTACAGGTGTTATACCAACTAGGCGAGCGGCAGAGACGCTTGTTGTTGTGTTTGTGTTCCTGTGAGTGCTTCACGCCGGGTAGAAGGGGTTTATGCGCATGCGTCCTACTTCTTCTATTGTCTCCGATGGGACCTTCTTACAGCGCACGTAGAGGTGTGGCATGTGTATTGCATCGTTTTCAGCAAGCGTTGCCATATGTACCTGATATTTTACTGATCTGTTGCCCATGTGGACGCGATATTTTTTTTACCCGCTAAAAAAAAAAAAATCTCGTTGTCATGTGGATGTAGCCTGGGTATAAAGAGAACATCCCAGAGAGGCGGAGTCTCTCAGGAGTAAAGATAGGGAGGGGTTCATAGCTCTGAAAGACAACATAGGCAAATAGTGCAACGATTTAAGAAATCACATTCCCAAATGTAAAATTGCAAAGAATTTGGGGATCACATCATCCACGGTACAGAACATCATTAAAAGAATCTGAAAATCTGGAGAAATCTCTGTATGCAAGAGACAAGGCTGAAAACGGACACTGGATGCCTGGGATCTTCAGGCCCTCAGGCGGGACTGCATTAAAAACAGACACGTGTCTGTAGTGGAAATCACTGTATGGGCTCAGGAACACTTTGTCTGTGAAAACAGCTCATTGCTGCATCCACAAATGCAAGTTAAAGCCAGATACAAACAATATCAAGAAACACCGCCACCTTCTCTGGGCCCGAGCTCTTACGATGGACTGAGGTGACGTGGAAGACTGTCCTGTGGTCTGACAAATCAAAATTTGAAAATTCTTTTTAGAAATCATGTCCTCCAGGCTAAAGAGGAGAGGGACCATCCGGCTAGTTATCAGTGCACAGTTCAAAATCCAGCATCTGTGATGGTATGAGGGTGCATTAGTGCACACGGCATGGGTAGTTTGCACATCTGGGGAGGCATCATTAATGCTAAGTGATGTATACATTTTGGAGCAACATGCTGCCATCCAGAGGACATCTTGTTCAGGGAAGGTCTTGCTTATTTCAGCAAGACAATGCCAAACTGCTTTGTGTATAGATTAAAACTGCATGGCTCTGTAGCAAGAGAGCCCAGGTGCTAAACTGGCCTGCCTGCTGTCCAGACCTGTCTCCCATTTAAAATATTTGGCGCATTATGAAGCACAAAGTATGACAAAGGAAACTCCAAACTGCCGAGCAACTAAAAAACTGCATACTCGGCAAAAATGGGACATTTCACTTTCAAAACTATAGCAATTGATCTCTTGGTGTTCTCAAATATTTAGAGTTTTTAAAAGTAGAGGTGATGCAACACAGTGATAAACATAGCCCCTGCCCTAACTTTTTTGAAACTTGCTTCTGGCATCAAATTCAAAACGAGCATATATTTTTCAAAAAAAAAGATAAAATTGAGTTTCAAAATTTCATATGTTGTCTGTACTATTTTCAACAATATATACGGTTTCCACAATTTGCAAATCATCACATTGTTTTTAATAACATTTTATACAGCATCATAGCTTTTTTGGAATTGAGGCTGGAAATAAAACTAGCAGCTTGAAAATAATGCTCATGCTGCAACACGCATTATGTGTAAGCCTGTGGTTGGAAGGATAATTAACCACAAGAGGAGTGTGTGTTTCATACCAGCCTGATTAGACAGATAAGTCATATTGGTGGGGTCATGCTTGCACGCCTCATCATAGTGTTTGAGTGCAGTCTCAAAGTCCTTCTTTTTGTATGCTGCATTACCAAGTTCCTTCTCCTTCAACGCCTGTAAGAGAACGCAAAATTCCATTAGACTTTACCTAATCAAAGCCACGCCCAAAGGGAAGTTTCAGATGACAAATGACACACGTTTTTACAAAAAGAATCAAACTTGAAAGGCACTTGTGCTACTTTTTCTCCCCTGAAGCAATCCAACAAATTCAAAAGACTTGAATTCTCAAATCTTCACAAAAGGTGCCAATAAGAAATACCCAGCAGGTGGGGGAAAAAAAAAAAAGGGGGTTTTACTACAAAACCATAGTCTGCATTGGTGCATGAGATTTACACTACCGTTCAAAAGTTTGGGGTCACCCAGACAATTTTGTGTTTTCCATGAAAAGTCACATTTTTATTTACCACCGTAAGTTGTAAAATGAATAGAAAATATAGTCAAGACATTTTTCTGGCCATTTTGAGCATTTAATCGAACCCACAAATTAACGTGATGCTCCAGAAACTCAATCTGCTCAAAGGAAGGTCAGTTTTATAGCTTCTCTAAAGAGCTCAACTGTTTTCAGCTGTGCTAACATGATTGTACAAGGGTTTTCTAATCATCCGTTAGCCTTCTGAGGCAATGAGCAAACACATTGTACCATTAGAACACTGGAGTGAGAGTTGCTGGAAATGGGCCTCTATACACCTATGGAGATATTGCACCAAAAACCAGACATTTGCAGCTAGAATAGTCATTTACCACATTAGCAATGTATAGAGTGGATTTCTGATTAGTTTAAAGCAGGGCTTTTCAAAGTGTGGGGCGCGCCTCCCCTAGGGGGCACCAGAGTTTTTCGGGGGGGGGGGGGGGGGGGGGGCGCAACGTCAGGAAAAATAAACCAGAATAAGTTACTATTGCGGACATTTAGCGAACTTCAGCTAGCCTTTGCCAGAGACAAAATGGATCGATTTTTAGTACCTAAAGTTACAGTGAGTGAGGAGACAGAGTCTGGGCCAAGCAAAAAAAGAAGGAAGTATGACCATGATTATTTAAAATTTGGATTTTCATGGACTGGATCTGAAGATGCTCCACTGCCACAGTGTGTTGTCTGCCAAGAGGTGCTAGCTAACGATGCTATGAGATGTTTAAAATGTGTAAAACAAGATGTTTTAAAAAGCACAGATGTTTAAAATGTGTAAAAAAAAAAAAGGTTTTAAAAAGCACAGATGTTTAAAATGTGTAAAAGAAAAAAAAAAGTGTACAACAACCATTTTTTTAAAATACGAATGGAACATTAAGTATAGCAACAACAAAAATGGGGGGGGGGCGCGCTGTTGTTTATTTGCTCTCTGGGGGTGGGGGGGCTGACTCTCCCACACTCTGAAAACCCCTGGTTTAAAGTGATCTTCACTGAAAAGAACAGTGCTTTTCTTTCAAAAATAAGGAAATTTCAAAGTGACCCCAAACTTTTGAACAGTAGTGTAGATACATTTAAGATGTGCCAAGCAACAATGAGAAAGCAGAAAGGCAAAAGCCTGTGTGATCGATACTCAGCAGTTGCTCCATCCCCCCCCAAATGTAGTCCCGCCTCCTTAGCTTCTACTGGTTAAGGAGACCAAGTCCTGTGAATTCACAGTTGAAATATCACCTGGATAAAGCTGGCACAAAGTGAAACAAGATCAACTGAGAGCTACTGCTCACTTATGTATCCCCCCCACACTCTTGCTTATAACAGAATGCAAGCAATCAAAGGACTAGGACACTTATTATGAATGTTGACTTGAACAAATAATTAACCCTGAAACGAGTAAGTAAAGAGTAGTGTCTCTCCCCAGGGATTTCAAATAGCATCATGGCAAACTGTCATTTTGAAATTGCATTTTGCTTCTTGACACAGCGTCAAAATCCACCCTATTGAGGTATTTCACCCACGTGACCAAGTCACGTGATGCAGCCATTTTGGACGGCGCGCTCAAGTCCTTCAGTGCAAGGCAGTATGAGATGGTGGAGACCTTTGCACATTTTAACAAGAAAGTAAGCTGTGATTCGTGTTAAATTGGATGTCTTTTATCACAAACACTGTACCCAGCCTTGGTATGGAGCCAAAGTTGTCGACAGAAGTCAACAGTTTGATGAAGGATGACCCCAGCAGTTTGAAACGGTACAAGGTAGGCTATGTTCACAACACTGTCTTGTTACTCGGGGGATCCGAGATCCCCTGAAACAGACATGAGATCCTTTGAAAACATGATTTGGGAAATGTTGGGGGGGGGTCTCTAAAATATTGGCAAAATGATGTTTATTGACATAGCAATCGTGTGTAACGGGAAGCGTTTGCATATCCGAAGTGTTGTGTTTACATGACAACGACTGCTGCTGCCAGGTTGGTTGTTGAGTAGCCTGACTGTTTTTTTTTTCCTTGCGTGTGGTATCATTGTTGACGCGAGGTTGTTTTTTGAACATGCCAATGCGGACACGATTTCCCCTGATGAGTTATGACTTCAGACGTGATGTGTGCGTAAGATAGGCTTCTCATGTGTTTGGAGATCCGCGCTCTTTTTTTTTTTCTCCTCTCTTTCTTTTTACTTAATTTCCCTGTTTATTTCTGTGTCCCGTTTCTTTCTAGCCTGTTATTGCGTTTTATGTCTGATGTCTGCTACATGCAACCCTAGACAAATTAACACTGCCTTGTTTCACTGCTCAGATGGGTTAACAAACACTGACCCATTTACTTTTTGCTATATATTTTATCAAAATTGCGTTAACTGATAAACTAACCTGAAATGAAATGATCACTGCAAAGTCTGGAGTACTCTGTTGGCTCCCAATCCTGTCTTTTCACAGCTGTAATCCCTCTTGTCTGGGTCAGTAGGAAACCGGTAGTGATGTGTCGGTCGCGAACGATCCGGTTCAAAGAGCCGGCTCTTTGAAGTGAACGACGGGAACCGGCTCTTCGGTGGGAGCCGAGTTGGGGAGCCGAATTATTTTTTTGTCCTTAGGTGCCTCAGAGAGAGAGACTTTCACAAAAAAAGTTGCTGTCCGATTGCGTCTTTGTGTTGTCTATTACCATTCAAAGGAAAAAAAGTAGCATGGTGTACGCCTACTTTTTTTGGTTGGGGGGGTTGATGTCATTCACAGCTGCGAAAATACGAAAATTGGTGTAATGCTTAAAGCTGTGGAGCGCAGGGGAGAGGAGTCTGTGAGGCACCTGAGGAGGGGAAAATCAGCTGTGTATTTTATATTGGTAATATAACAGTTTTGCATTATGTTTGTGAGAAAATAATTTATTAATTGGTAAGTAAGTTTTATTTCTATAGCTAGAACATTGTTACACTGCTATACTTTACAAAGCTTTACAATGGCTACAAAAACTAAAAAATAAAATGGAAAACATCCTATTGATAAAATATAAATAATGTAATTAATTAACTAGTTAATTGCAGCAATTAAATCAAAAATAAAATCTCAGGAGCCGTTTGGGAGCCGAAAGAGCCGGCTCCTTATTGTAAGAAGAGCCAAAAGAGCCGGCTCCCGAAAAAGAGCCGAAATTCCCATCACTAGAAACCGGTAAAAGGAGCGTCCTGCACGCCGTCCCTGTCTGTTGTGGCAGCCCACAGCACAACAAGCAAACACCATGGTTATTTATAGAGTGCTTACTGACAAATCAATCTATTCTAGGTGTCTGTAACACGTTTTTTTTCAAGCCGGTTCTCCCTCTCTGTCTGCAGCGTTAGTATGTAGCTTGACATTCAAAATGGCGGACACCGGGGCGTCACGTGACCCTGTGACATCAGGTGAAATACCTCAATACACGGTATAGAACCCCAAGCTGAAGTTTTGTACCAAGTAGCTATGATTTGTGGTTGCTGAGAAAAAGGGTGTTTCGGACAGACAGAGGTAAACCAGTAGACACCCCCCCCCCCCGGAGTGGGGATATAAATAATTAACCGCTACCAAAAGAAAACTTTCATCTCTCATGTATATTAGGGTTTCCATTCAGCGAATTTTATTTCATGTTTAGTCTGATCGCTGATTTAGCTACGCGAACCGTACCTAAAAAAAAAATCCGTACCTAAACCTTAGATGCTGGAACCTCTGAGAAGTGATTGAGTAAGAACTGTTAGCCAACAGCACAGGTGGTGGAAATAATCACTGTGCAAGAGGCAGGATTTGTTCTAATTACCGTATGTTTGTGGGGGGAGGAGACAATTATATGCACAAAACCAACAATTACTCATTTCATTTTATGTCATATTCAGCGATGGGAATAACGGCGTTAGAAATAAACGGCGTTACTAACGGCGTTACTTTTTTTAGTAACGAGTAATCTAACTAATTACTTTTTACATCGTTATAACGCCGTTCCCGTTACTTACAATAAAATGATATGCGTTACTTTATTAAAGCTGTTCTCATCTGGCACGCTGCTCGTTCAGCCTTTCTTTACTCTGCTTTCATGAGGGGCGGGGAGACGCGCGACAACGGCACAGTAAGCCAATCAGAGTAGATTTGGACAACATACGTAGGTAGGCCACGCCTACTGCACACGCTTTCAATGAGAAGACACAGTGATGGCGAGCGGTCAGCCCAACACTGCGCGTTCAAACTGGAAATACAGCCATTACTTTTCATTACTTGAAATAAAAGGCAAAAATGTCTACGTGCAATGCACATTATGTCGAGGAACAAAGCGTTTGTCCTCGTCAGTGGCCAGTAATTAGTAACAATTTTAATAACTACAAAAACATTAAATTTGATGTCTTCTCACATTGTCCCACAAAAATATTAATATAGTGTAGATAATGTTACTGACTGGTTCTGTTAAGTGTCAATTTCAGTCATTAAACACATTTAACATTCACTTTTATTATGATTACACTAATTGAATTTGATTTATTTATTTATTTAAATTTTTTTTTTTTTTTTTTGGGGGGGGGGGGGGGGGGGAGAGACAAAATGTAATGGAATAATTACTTTCCCTGGTAATTAGTTACTTTAATGACAAAGTAACTGCGTTACTAACTCAGTTACTTTTTGGGAAAAGTAACTAGTAACTATAACTAATTACTTTTTGAAAGTAACGTGCCCAACACTGGTCATATTTAGATTTGTACCAATCTCTTGTTCTCTGGCAGATCTTCCTCTTTGGGAGGGGGCGGGGCTGTCTCTTTGGGTTTAGGTGGAGGGGGCGGAGTCGGCTCCTCCTCTTCCTCCATGCCAGCCAGGTCGAATCCAAGCAACACTGAAAGGGTCGTCATCACACGTGGGTCCTGCAACCTCCTACCAAGATATATATATTATATAAAGAGAAGACGACCAAAAAAAAAAATATATAAAATCCTGTCACACAGACAGGAGTCAAAAGGAAGAGAAGGATGTAGGAAAATCGAAATGGACAGCATGTAGAGAAGTTAAAGGGAAGTGAGTGGATGAGCGAGACAAGCAGTGAGATGTGAACGTGTAACAAGAAAGTACAGAGTAATTAAGGAGGATAGCACCAAAGTGTAGGCTTGTGGGATTGACAGCTAGAAATATAGCAGAGTGGAGAAAAAGAAGAGGGAAAAGAAAAAAAAAAAAATATGACACGACTAAAAGAACTAAAGGAGGGAAAGAAAGAAAGAATCATGTTTCCCTGTCACCCAAAGAGCTGTGTAGACAGACAGCTAGCACGACCTGGCAGATCAAACCCATCAAAGTGAGATATTAAAACAGAGTGAGTGAACACTTACGTGCCGAGTTCAGACGGTTTCTGGCGGAGCTGTTCGAGGAGCTCTCTGTAACTGGGGTCCGACAGTAGTGCTCGGGTTCGGGGGTCCCCTTCTAACTTCTCATACAAGTTGGGGGCGGCGAATGGGTTCATCATCTTCTTCTCTATAACATGGGGGGGACAAACCGATGATTGACAAGTGAAACAACAGGACCAGAAACTAGAGAGGAGAAATATTCAACTTGTTAAAAAAAAAAAGTCAACTCATCTGAGGGAAATGTTAATATTCACGGTTTTGTCCCATTCCTACCATCACTATGCTTTGACATTATCCATTAAAAAAATAAAAATAAAAAATCCACACACAACAGCTGCCAGCAAAATAATTAGCCTTACTGAGCATTCTTACCTTCCAGTTGCCTAGCAACAATGTTCTCATGACCTTGTTCACATGAACCATGAGAGTGCTGTGCTAACCTTGCTGTGTCAAAATCACAGCTAAATGAATGAATACACCATTAAATCCAGAGACTTGGATTTCAGATCCATTATTCATTATAACGCGGGATATAAATAAAGCACTCCGTTATTACAATCCTGTAATTGTGTATACCTGCGAGTCGTGCCTCGATGTTCTGAAGCCCGTCTTTTAGCTGCTGGTTGGACGGCTCTTGCCGGAGACCCTCCTGATAGGTTAATTTGGCATCCTCAAACTTTCCCAGAAACTCCAAGGCTGCAGCTTTTCGCGAGTAACCCTGAAATAAACACATCAGAGAAATCCAATATAATAAGGGTCCCTGTTCTGCTAAAAGCACAGAAGCTGGTGATTTAATTTTAACCTCAAGGTTGTTGTTTAACGAATATATATATATTTTTTAGATTAAGAAAATCAATTTCAGACACTGAGTTAAAAAAAAAAAAAAAAACCACCACGTTCTATGATTTGAACATGTAGAGGTTTTATGACAGTTTACCTCCTACCAGTGATTCAATTAGAAAAAATTAAAACAATCACTCTATTTGCATTTAAAGACAGCATCATTATCAACTCTCAGACTTTAACAAAGAACTAATTTAGAGTCGCAGTGAAGCTGCACGTGCTGTGGACTACAAAATGTCTAATTAAAGTGATCCGTCCAGATGTTTAGCAAGAAACTGGTCACTTATGCCGCTTTTCCACTACCAACGCGGCTGAGTCGAGCTGAGTGGGGCTATTGGAGTTGCATTTCGACTACAACCGCGCTGAACCGTGATGGCTGGAAGTGGGTGGACACATTGGGTGGAGTTAGCGAAAGTGGGTGGACGTCACGTGATGTCGTTAAGCAGCGCAAACAGTGACATCAGTGACCTTTTAAGCGGTAGTCTCACGACCCGGATAGTAAACAATAAACATGGAGGACATGGAGTCGTTAGTGTTGCTGGTCTTGGTGCTGTGGCTTGTTGCCACCGACAACGCCAACAGATACTGGCAAGAGCGTATAGATGAGGCGAGGCGCATAAGGCTTCAGAAATTCTCGTAATTCTTCTTCTTCCGGGTTTACAGATCCCAGCGTGCTCACGGGGCGTGTGTGGGCATGTGAGGACACTCCTCCTCACCAATCAGTGCACAGGGGAGTGTCTGCTCACGCCCCCAGCCCCACTCAGCTCGGTTTGGCTCGCTTCAGCCCCACTCCAAAACCGTGCGAGTTTTGGGTGCTAAGCAGGGCTGAAGCGAGCTGAGTCGTGCTGTTTTGAGATAGTCGAAACGCGAGCCGTGTCGGGCTGAAGTGAGCTGAAAAAGGGTAGTGGAAAAGGGCCATTAGTTCTTATGACATTTTCTTGAACCTATTTCTTAAAGTTTACTACAGGAAGGTCAAAAACTTTTAACTGGCAGTTTGTTACAAAAATCATCAACTCTCTGTGTGTGTGTGTGTACACGTGTGTTTACATGGCAGTCGTTCCCCTACCATTATATAATGAGACCCCGCCCCCTGAAAGCCCCCACCTCTCACACACAGATCTGTGAAAGGCAGCGCTATTGTAAAAACGGTCCTAAAATAAATCTGAAGACTTCAATATGACTCCTTTAACGTTCGTTCAGGAGCTGTGAGGAGGGGTCCTGCAGGTGACCATTCTCATCCAGCGTCCTCCCCCAAACCAGTAACCTTAGAGGAAACACTGATACGGTATTAGTTTGTACGTACGGCGTTGCACATTGTTAAACAGTTGGTACAGGACTGGCAACCAATTCGAAAGTACGGTTCAGGTTTCTCGTACTAAATGTTCCGGTGCAATGGAAAATACTCCGCGAGATGGCACGACCCATCACCACACTGTATTTGGACCTAAAACACCATTAATGCTGAGAGGGTCAAACCATTAAGGAGGCGTAGGTTTCCTCCCTATTAAGCTCTCTCATGAATCACTGGATGTCAGTCGTGTTGGAAAACAGGAATTAAGCAACTACACTGAGGAAAACAGCAGCAACAAAAACGAAGCCGCTGTGCTTTTCCATCACTCGGCCCTGAGAGCTGATATAACAGATATAAACAGCTCTCAGAAACACTAACAGCATCATTTACCTTGCCCCAGTCTGGCTTGATCTTAATGGTCTGGCACGCGTCCTTCAGGGCGTTCTCGTAGTCGCCTTTCTTGGCGTAGGCAGCAGATCGGTTGCTGAAGAGGACATGGTTGTTTGGGTCCAGTGTCAGAGCCTCAGTGTAGCAGTGCACTGCTTCATCAATCTTCCCTGCGCTCAGCGCCTTATTACCCTGGTCTTTCAGCTGAGATACCTGAGGGTAGAAAGGCACATGGATAGCGTCACATTTATAAAACAAGTAAAGATTAACTGTGAATGCATTGAACTCTATGGGTGATTTATAAGTATGCTTTCCAAAATATTTCAACTGCAGGGGTAAATACTTAAAAAAAAAAAAAACCACACAATTGTGCTCCAAGCAAAAGAGGCAGGATTTGACTACTCTGCTGTCAGGTGTCAGTTCATTTAGGTTTGAGTTTAGCTTGGAAATAAACATGAAATGTGGGAATTCTTGATTACATTTTTATTAATATTAAGGCCACACCAATTTAATTAGTTGGTTCTCAGATTTTTTTCAGGAAAAACATGAAGCGAGCGAGCGGAAAAAAAAAATGCTCTGATGGTAAAGTTAGCGGTGGAAATAGAGGGCTTTCATAATAGAGAAACAAAACAAAGACAATACATTATTGTTACAAATTTCATATGGCTCTTTTAATAGCTTATCTTATTTCCACCCATACGGTATGCATTAAGGATAATTGAAAATAAAAGTCTGAAACAACAGTCTTGTGACTAAAAGCATTAGAACGACAAGATTGCGCTGTTTCACCAGATATGCGGACGGTAGCCTATGTGACTAGCCTAGTAAACTAGACCCACCCGCCTAGCGGGCAAAAATATTTTTGCCTAGCGAGTGGGTCTAGCCTCGCACCATATAAACAAAAACACCCCAGGCATCAAATCGTGCCCGCCAATCACAACGCAAGGTTTTTGTTTGGATTCTTTGGGCGGGCTTTTGCAGGAGTGACGACAAAGCTGTGCGACGCTGGAGAAAGCGCAGCAGGAAAGATGGCTACGGCTAGTGAACAGCGCGCGTTTGACTCCGCTTTGGAATCAGTTTTAGAAGAATTAGACTTGGAGTTTTCGTTGAAACCTGAGCAGGAAGAGGCTCTCCGCTCATTCCTTTTCAAGAAGGACGTTTTCGCTGTTTTGCCGACCGGCTATGGCAAAAGTCTGATCTACCAGCTGGCTCCGCTCGTAGCCAAAAGGATGGGGCTAGTTTGTGCAGTACGAAGAATTAATAAACAGCTTTGAAACATTACTTTTTGATTGTTTCTTATTTTCCCGTTATTTTAAATTTAAGGGAAATTATTTCACCAAACACCACTAAATAAAAACTCTCAAAAACAGTTTAAGCAAACCCTTGAAAAACACTTGGGGGGGGGGGGGGAAGAGTGTATGTGGTACAGACTCCAAACTTGTGGTCATTATCTCCAAACTTCTTAATATCTAGAACCTGTTTATTAATTAATACGCATTTTGAAAAATTGTTTATTTCAAGGTCTCCCCCACTCCTTTCTGTCGCTCTGACTATGTCACAGTCACTGTTGCGCTGATTGGTCAGAGCGTTGGCCTATACGCACAGAGACAGTTTGAAAGACAGCGGTTTGTTCCACCCACCCCCTTCGGAAATGTCTACGGATCGAGGCCAGACTAAATATTCACATTTAGTCTGGCTTGCCAGGCTACTATGTGACAAACTCCGCGATCAATTTAACAGAGATGAATATTCATCAACGTGCCCTCTTGAATTTCGACACGCCTGTCAAAGATTTTACGCTTCTGTTCGCTGAATATCCTAACCAACACAGGCTTTGCAGGATTCCCCTCCACAGGTATGTTTCTTCCACAAGTCTTTATCTAAAGTGAAAGGGGCGATTTGATTGGTTTTCGACGTCACGTGACCTCAACCTGCAGTCTTCAGAATTTTTCTTTCATTTTGCATTTTCTCCAAGCGGCGATTCCGAGGACCAACTAATCGAATTGGTGTGGCCTAAGTGAGGAATAAAATATGCTGCTCTAGAAAAATAATCAGCAATATGGTGGTGTAATGCAGCCCAACAGAAAGCAAATTTCAGTTGATTAGAAATCAACTTAAGAATGGGGGAAGCCTTGGCCTAATGCTTAGAGAAGCATCTTTGGGACCAAAAAGGTTGCTGGTTTGATTCCCTGGACCAGTAGGAATGGCTGAAGTGCCTTTGAGCAAGACACCTAACCCCTTATTGCTCCCCAAGCTGCTCGGGGTATGTCATATGTCGCTCTGGATAACAGTGTCTGCAAAATGCCTGTAATGATTATTTCCCGAAAACAGCACCTGCGATAGTGCTTGATTCCCCTTACGCCACAGCAACATACAAAACATTACAAAAGGCATTTATTAAAGAATAACATACCATAGTTTTTCTCAGGTTATAGGTAATGTATGTTTAATTTGGTTCTTCTTATCGCTTACCTTTCTGGCCTTCTTTACATTAATAATAATAATTTAAAAAAAAAAAAAAAAAAGCAGCTTGTGTTATTGAGAAACGGCAAAGTTTTCCAGTGTGAAGATAAAAACTGAAACTTAGAACCTTATCCTCTGACTGTTACAAAGTGCTGACTGGAGAGACGCAAAAAGATGCAACTTTTTGGGATTTGGTGACCTCTCTGGAACACTAGTACCTATATAACAGGGCAATGTCTAATGTCTGAGGGAGAACCAAAGAGCGGACAATAAAACCACGGGTTTTAGTTTTGAATCAAAACCGGTTCATGGGTCCAAGCCTACCAACTGTGGTACGCGGGCTCCATTCTAATGGTACGCCAAAGAATCACTTAATTAAATATAAATAAAATTCAAAAAATAAAATAAAACGTGAAATATTATCCATAATATCCGAATGGATGAAAATATCTTAACAACCGATGACAAGAAAATGAAAGGAGATACAAATTAAGTTAATAATTTTAAAAAAAGTTTGCAAGTGCTTCTGGGTAGCCATACGTAGCGTACGTACGCATTCCCGCCGGTTCCTCTGACAGACGGTTATCCGCCATTGGTAGACTAGGCTGTGATGGGAAAAGGTGGAGGTGGCTTTGCTAGTTATGACGAGTAGGACAAAATTACTGTCATAGCTTAAATCCGCGAATGGGAGCGTGGATCAGGAGAGAGGGAGAACTGAAGAGGACGTGTGTGAGCCGAGCGCAGATGCTAACGACAGTGGCAAAACCAGCCCCAGAACTGCTAGCAAACGTCAGAAACCAGTAAGGAGGAAGTATGACGAAAAATACATAAAACTGGGATTCATTTGGAGCGGGACAGAGGAGCTGCCCAGGCCGCAGTGTGTTGTATGCGGGGACAGTACTTTTTTTTTACTTAACATTTAAGTACAGTAATTTAACTTTTAAGTACATTTTCATTTAATCTTTAAGAACTGTAATATTTATTTTAGTACAACGTTTATTTCACTTTTATGTGCAATTAATTTTATTTGATTCATTATTTAAGTACAGTGTTTTATTTTCCTATATTTAAACACAGTGTTACTGTTCAAAGTACTGTGCGTAATGTTACAGTGGCCAACAATATTAAATATACTTGTTAAATAAAACCTCCGCCTTGTTTTAATGAATACTTAGGCCTACTACGCTACTGTATTTTAATGTTGGTCATTATGGTGGTACTTGGAGAGCCAAGTATTTTCTGAGGTGGTACTTGGTGAAAAAAAGTTTGAGAACCACTGGCCTAATGGTTACCGTGTCCACCTCTCGATCGAGAGATTGTGAGTTCTACTCATGGTCAGGTCATACCAAAGACCATCATAAAAATGGTGCCTTCTGACAAGGCACGCTGCAATACAGATGCGAGTGTGGAGTCAAACTCTCACGGTTACCAGAGGACTAGCCCCCACTGTAACCCTAGCTATGTAATATAGGTGAGAGGCCGAGGGCTACGAAACAGAGCTCGGCGCTGCCAAACATGCCATGAATGGTACGGGAAGGACTTTGACTTTTGACCTCCTCTCAAGGAAGTACGTTATGTTTGAATTGTGTCAGATGGAACATGACAAATTGTAAAACACCTCTGCAACATGCTCAGCGGTATTGTCAATACTTATACAACGCTGGAACAACTGTTACAAGGAGATTATTCAAGGCTGAACTGAAGATTGTTTTTGTCTCCGTCATATCCATCACCGCTACTGATCGTAAACACACTCCACTGTTTCCAATAGCTGGCTACATGCACAAAAGTAACCGTTGGAAACAGATGCTACGATACAAAAAAAAAATATTTTACAACCGCAATTTTCCAAACAGGTGAGAATGCTTCAAGTCTTCTCTGAATTTATAAACCGGAATGGCCCAAGGTCAACAGGAGGTACAATTCCAAAGCTTGTTCCGAGCTCCAAGTTAAAGCCGGCATGAAGGGTACGATGCCAGGTGTTGAGAGCCTCAGCACTGCAGTTTGAACGGGTCAGATAAAATGCATTCTGTCTGTAGACCTCACGGTGCATGAAACAGTTTGATCAAACGCACTTCACTATTGGATCTGCGCTCCAATGTATCTCAGACATGGTTAATTCCTCTTCCATAGTGGATTATGTTTTGGAAACACTTTCAATTAAGGTTCCCTTGACTGCAAATTTATCACACTAATTGTAAAATTCAGAAGTGAGGATGAAAAGCATATAATAATATTTACACCTGGAGCCCAGAAGTTGTTCAGTAAATTCTTGACATTTAGGAACATGTAGTAATTTAATTTTTGCTCATTTAACTTATGCAGACTTTTTTTTTAGTAATGGTCTGAATCAGGCGGCACGGTGGTGTAGTGGTTAGCGCCGTCGCCTCACAGCAAGAAGGTCCGGGTTCAAGCCCCGTGGCCGACGAGGGCCTTTCTGTGCGGAGTTTGCATGTTCTCCCCGTGTCCGCGTGGGTTTCCTCCGGGTGCTCCGGTTTCCCCCACAGTCCAAAGACATGCAGGTTAGGTTAACTGGTGACTCTAAATTGACCGTAGGTGTGAATGTGAATGGTTGTCTGTGTCTATGTGTCAGCCCTGTGATGACCTGGCGACTTGTCCAGGGTGTACCCCGCCTTTCGCCCGTAGTCAGCTGGGATAGGCTCCAGCTTGCCCGCGACCCTGTAGAACAGGATAAAGCGGCTACAGATAATGAGATGAGATGGTCTGAATCAAGATCAGTCAATACAAGTGTTTAACATTTTAGCAATTATCAGTTATATGCCATAACTTTTTGATATCACTTATGAACTTAACTTGTTAATGAGCAATTCCAGCGTTATGGACGTGACACTTGAACTCAAAATGGCAACAAATGACCCAGTGCATGTTTTATTGTCTCCCAGTATTTAAACAGGTGTTGCATATTTTAAGGCTGTACCATACTGGAGAAGTGATAGAACAAGAACAATTCCCATAGTACATCTAGGGCATGCCAGAAAATGCCAATAAAAGATGCGTTATGGATGTGACAGAAAAAGTATCACTTTTCTTGGGTGACTACATTTTTATCAAACTCTGTGAAATTGTAAACCTAATGTCGAAATGGAGAGATCCATTTGATAGAGGGGTCCAAGGTGAATATTAAAAAATCTTTGTTTAAAATATTTTGTATTTCATGCAGAGTTTCGGAAGGAAAAGTCAGCGTTATGGATGTGACGAAATTCCGTTATGGATGTGACGCGTCTGAAATAGACATGGCGTATGTTTAGAAAATCAGCAATTTAACCACCATAACCCTTTGAAAAACTCTCTAAATATCAGCTAAAACTATCAAAGTTCTTAAATAATATTTAGGATGGCTATTGTTTTGCTGTTTTGTGGATTTTTGCATACATTTCTGTGGCTTGTGGCAATAATATAGAATTGTACATGATCAAAGTTGATTTTAGCTTGGGTTTTACATTATAAGAAAAAGACTGACAGTGACATATTAGGTTGGTTACAAATTGGTTCAACTTATTCACATCTGTAAAATACAGGCCTAGGTGAGATCTCTGGGAGTGGTTTTGATGTATTACATGTTGCTTTATTTTTGCATGGTGAGGTTGACATTTACATGGAATTGCCCCAATGTGAAATAAAGCACAATAAAGATTTGTTAATTAAATCTTAATGCTTGTTTGTGTGGAATATTTTATCTTTTTTCGCAGCTTAAAAATGTCAGTGGCCAATGCATCCTTAATAAATAAATGAATGAATGATATTCACTATTTATTTTTTTCGCAGTCCGGCTTCCATTAAATTATGCGCTCCGATTGGCTCGCGAGCGGTCCGGAATCCCGCGATACGGACCTTTGGCGACTCGCTCGTTCACAACAACAAACACAGTAGCAATTTTTTGTCAACATTTATTTTCGCATTTCTCAGTACAATAGCATTAATTTTACAGCATGGATAGCGATAATGACAGTGTTCACAGCGAAAGCGAGTTTTACTATCCTGATGAAGACAAAATAAAATAACTTTCCAGAAGAAAGCCGAAAACCTGTAACTGTTGCTAACGCTGAGCAAATCCAGCAGTTTATTGAGGAGCAAAGGGCAGAAAATACAACAAAAAAGACGACCTACGACCTCACTGTCTTTGGGAAGTTCTGTTGAAACCTAAATGAAGGTAGAAAGGTGGAAGACATACCTGGTGAAGAACTAAGACAGAACAGCCACTAAGTTTGATGATGATATTTTATTCATGCTCTGACTTGTAACAAGAAAACAGAAAAATGACATGGTCAAAATTATTAGCCCCCTGACAATCAATAGTGTACCCTTTCTGTGCCACAACTGACATCAACCTCTTTGGATAGTCCTTTACAAGGTTGGCGCATGCCTCTGTAGGTATTGTGGCCCATTCCTCCTTGGCAAAGAGCTCCAGCTGGTCCAAACTGCATGGTTTTCAGGCACGGACTTTTGTTTTGAGCATGTGCCATGGATTCGCAATGGGATTGAGGTCTGGGCTCTGTGCAGGCCACTCCAGGACCTTGATTTTGGTGTCCTTTAGGAAGTTTTGGACCACTTTTGATGTGTGCTTTGGGTCATCATCATGCTGAAAGACCCAGCGGCGACCTAAGCCTAGACTAAGAGCAGATGTCTTGATGCTATCTCTCAAAATGTCAACATAATCTTCCTTTTTCATGATCCCATGCACCTGAACAAGGCTCTCTGTGCCTGAGGCAGCAAAACAGCCCCATAACATGATGCTCCCACCACCATGTTTCACTGTGGGAACTGTATTTTTGGGGTTGTTGCCTCGCCCTTCTTTCGCTAAACAAAGGCAACATCCATGTGCCCAAACAGCTCCAGTTTAGTCTCATCAGACCAAACGACAGACTTCCAAAACTCATCTTTAACTTTCAAATATGCATGGGCAAAGTTCAGTCTGGCTTTGAGATGCCGCTTTTGGAGCAATGGGGTTTTTCTTGGGAGATGACCTCGGAGCCCTCCACAATGAAGAACCCTCACTACAGTCTTCCTCGAGACCTCAACCCCAGAAGAGGCAAGGTCAGCAACAATCATTTTGGTGGATGTGCAGGGATTCTTGCCAACATCCCTGATAATTTTTCTCTCTTGGGATTGAGATAATTTGCATTTTCATCCACACCCAGGTTTGTTATGCACAAAATGGAACTCCTTGTACTTTGCAATGATGCATCGCACAGCTGTTCTAGAGACTGTCAAACGTCTAGAAATGACAGTATAGTCTTCCCCCTTGGCATGGGCCTCAACTATTTTCTTTCTGAGGTCCAGAGTGATTTCTTTTGTCTTCAGCATGGCTTTAAACGCAGACCCTTCTCAGAAATGTGTTCAACTGCCTCTAGGCCTGTTGCTTCAAGTCCCTTAAGTAACCATCAACGCTGATTAGATGTTCAGGTGTTGTCTGGGAGCTAATTGACTGCACAGGTGTGGCTTGAAAGCTGACAGGCTGGTCATGCAAGAAAATTGCATGGGGACTAATAATTTTGACCACCCCATTTTTCACTATATTTGAGATTAAGGATACTTAAATATTAATATCTTACATTCCAAAATGCACCAGATACTACGGAATAACGCTTGTGAATGGTTGATATTTTAAAATTACATCAGTGTTACCAATTTTGAGGAGAATTTTATAGTAATGTTCCAAAGGTTCATGGGGGCTAATAATTTTGACCTTAACTGTGTACACAACCCCGATTCCAAAAAAGTTGGGACAAAGTACAAATTGTAAACAAAAACGGAATGCAATGATGTGGAAGTTTCAAAATTCCATATTTTATTCAGAATAGAACATTCCAGATTCTCTGAGTCTTTTGATGATATTATGCACTGTAGATGATGATGTGTTCAAACTCTTTGCAATTTTACACTGTCGAACTCCTTTCTGATATTGCTCCACTATTTGTCGGCGCAGAATTAGGGGGATTGGTGATCCTCTTCCCATCTTTACTTCTGAGAGCCGCTGCCACTCCAAGATGCTCTTTTTATACCCAGTCATGTTAATGACCTATTGCCAATTGACCTAATGAGTTGCAATTTGGTCCTCCAGCTGTTCCTTTTTCGTACCTTTAACTTTTCCAGCCTCTTATTGCCCCTGTCCCAACTTTTTTGAGACGTGTTGCTGTCATGAAATTTCAAATGAGCCAATATTTGGCATGAAATTTCAAAATGTCTCACTTTCGACATTTGATATGTTGTCTATGCTCTATTGTGAATACAATATCAGTTTTTCAGATTTGTAAATTATTGCATTCCGCTTTTATTTACAATTTGTACTTTGTCCCAACTTTTTTGGAATCGGGGTTGTATATGATATTTGTCTAACATCAGTCAGCCAAGCTGGATATTACCCGATTTCATTTCACATGAATGAACGCAAAAACATTCTACATTTACCTTAATAGAAAGTGAAGATGTTACACTGTTTTTGTGTACATCTCAGATTTACAAATCCGGTTAACGAAACTCAATTTGCACCTCCGGTATCAAATTTGTAAATACGATTTGGAAATGTTTGGTGTGCGTGCTGCGTCTCATCTCCAAAACACCACTCAAAATACAATATTGATGATCCATAATCATATCACACATGTTTGTGATATTTTTGAAAGACTTCCATCGTGATCCCACGAGTGATAATTAACCCCAACCCTAGATCTCATTATCCGCAGTTTCAGCGTGCAGACACAAATGGTGCTACAAAGACGCCGCATCAGCACACCTTTCATTTTGGAAAAGAAGTGTCTAAAATATTGTAGTGTGGATTGGGGCTGTTTCTTTACTCCCTCCTCTGTGTCTTTATTAACGTATTCATGATAATTGCACATACACAGGTTGAGCCAGCTTACCCAGTTATATTATGAAACGCAGGGCAAGGAGCAAAGAAACAGCCCTAAGACACACTACACTATTACTAATCTTTTAGCCAGCGGTGATGGAGGGAAGGCGGGGCTTCCAGGGGTGTCACTTAAAAGTAGATGGCCTTTCGATTTCATAAAACTGGTGAAATTTAGTTCCCGCTGAAACTTGGTCATTGTGATACCAGGGCTCGACATTAGCACTTGCCCGATGGCCCGGCGGTGTTTTTTACGTCTTTCGGGCCAGTTCCGGCCACTAAGTTTGGCCAAACAGTGGCCCGGGCGGGCCAGTACGTTTTCGATACAAATTAAATTTTATTACCCATATTTTACCCAGAATTGTGAAGAAATTGTTCGTAAAATGCACCTTTTCGATACGAGGTCCGCCATCTTTGTTTTTGTCATCCTCCGCTCCGCGGCAGGAGTGTGTCGTCTTCGTGCATCTTCGGAGATGTCTGGCTTCATTTTGAACTCGGCAGCCAATCAGAGCGCGCGACGTCACGCTCGGTTTACAACTCGCCAAATCGTAAAACAGCATTTCAACACACGCGCTTTAGCTTCAGATGGTGTAAAATCGTTCAGACTTTGTATATTAATATCAAAATTTCAGGATACACTGCCAAGAAATATGGCTACATGTGTATCAACTTTTAGTGATTCAAGAATTAAGTATAAATGTTGGTTATTATGACTGAAATAGAAGAACAGATAAAATAATGTGGTAAATTAGATCTGATCCCATATATTATATTATTCAAATATCCAAAGATGATGAAATCTATCAAAATAGCCAAACTAGGTTTACATTAGTTCATTACAACAAAAATAATAACTATTCTGACCCTCTCTGGTACAACCAGACCATGCTAAACCCAGTATACCCCCAGTCGCTAGGGTATCTGCTGTTGCCATGGCAACGGTTTATGCAAATGAGCTGAATTTGCAAAAATTTATTACTATTTCCCCCAAGGACATATCCTGAAAATTTGGTGTTTATATCTTGTCTTATTAAAAAAACCAAACATTTTCACCCCTTTTTGGCTCACCTGAGCATTCCTGTTAATTAGCTAATTAACAGGTAATTAGGGTTATAAATCACCCCCGAGCAGGTAAGGCTTTGCAAAAATCTCACTAGATTATTCCCCAAAGTCCACCCTTGGTTTGTCAGTGATTCTCATGATATTTTATTAATTAAGAAATAAAACTTCTTCATGGGCAATAAAAACACCCATTTAAATCCAGCATATGAGGGTTAGTATGCCACCCTCACCTTTCATCCAGACTCGGGACTGGCCTGTGTGTGTCTTGTGGTGATTATATAAAGGTGTATGTAAAAAGTTCATTGTACCTCTATTTCTATTAGAATATCTACAGTGTTGCGAATTCAATATCTACAATGTTGAGAATATATGAGCCAAAGTTGAAACCATGACAAAAAAGGAAAATGTGTCTACATCACACAGGGTGGGTTACAGGCAAAGCTTATTCTATAAACAAGTTAGTTGCATGGTGAGGCAAAACTTAGCTTATTCTAAAAACAATTGTTAATGTAAAACAGTAATCAACAGCATGTGTTAAACAAACAGAGAACAAGAACAAAGGAAATTTTTAAATGTAACTAAGAAATTGATAGAACAAGAAATGCAAACAAAATATCAATGTGAACAAACAATAAAGATATAATAATGTTAGCAAAATATGAATAATCTTATTTTCATTAATTTCACCTTAAAATGCACCAGAATGCACGAATATGAATTGAAAAATCAAAGTTTTCCAGGGGAGGGCCCCCGGACCCCCCCCTCTTTGTGCAAGCACCTATGGTGCTTGCAGCGGCTGCCTGCGGCAGCTGTGGTTCGGGTACCGCGCCCATTCGGGCCACCACATTTTCCATTTGGGCCAGTAACTTTTCAATTCCACTGGCCCAATGGGCCACCAGTGGTAAATGCTTAATGTCTAGGCCTGGATACATATTTATCTTTGTAATACAGGCCATTCTGTGGCTGGGAAGTTTTTTAATTTGAGGGGAATTCACAGCAAATAACGCGCATGAAATCGCTCGCTTCACGCAGTCAAGCAGACAGAGGAAGTCCATGTGTGTACGCGCGCGCATGTGCAGGTTTACCTTTGAGCGTGCACTGACCGTTCCATCATTCTGTTGCTAAATGAACAGCTGATCACACCGAGGTGCTCGCTGACCGCCGATATTTTTTAGTTTGGTCCTGCGTTTCCTTTCCTTCATATATAACAATGTCTTTTCTTCTCGCTTTCCGTAGTCGGTCTTTCACGTTTCATTCGCACACCCACGTCCTCCATTTTTCTCTCCTGTTTCAAATTTGTATCCCACAATGCCTTGCACGAACAGGGAAAGCCCACCATGTCATGCATGACATAGTATCTTGAATTGGGTCATGGTGAAGCAGGAAAAAAAATAGCGGAGAATTTAGGGTCATGTGGCCCATTAATTGTTACATTTTTAAAAAATAATAATAATCAAATTTGAAGTCTGTGATTCGAATTCGGTAGCTTTCGGTCCACTAGACAAATATAATCAAGTGTCGGGGAAAATTCTTTTTATGACCTGCACTTGAAAAATCTGAAAGGCAGTCTAGCTTTAATATCAGAACATCCAAAAACACCTACATGGTACAGATTCATATCTCAAGTGGGTCATGTCATGTGCTGTTTTTCTGAACCCATACCAGTATATGCTGATGTTAAAACATGATGCTCTTACAAAACAATACAATACAACATTGTATATGTGAGAGAGACTCACTAAGTTCGCGATTGAGGCTGACAGAGGGCGTTCATAACCCTGGCTATTTTAATGACTAGAAATATTTTTGAGCCAGTTTAAAACCTACTTTCTGTTTTCGGTTGAGAGTACATCGTGCGCATTCTGGCTGCCGCTTCTCACCGGAGCTTTTTTTATTTTCTCACTTTTTTTTTTTTTTTACATTTTTTATTCTTTTTTCTGCGTGTTTGTGTAGTTTGATGTTTGAGTGTTTTGTCCGCCAGTTGTGGCGTAGCTCTGGACCCAGTTTGGGCGTCGGTTCCCTCCAGGCCTTGGTTCGCCGTGGGTGATGCCTGTGCTCCTAGCTATGGACTGCAGTGAGCTCATTGCTCATTTTAACATCGTGGTTGTCCAGCGCTCTGTGCTTTAATGCTTGGCGTGATGTTCCGAGCAATGTTGCTCGGTGGCGTCGCGGCGGCTGTGCAGGCAGTTTGGGATAGTCTGGCTAACGTGACTTCAAAGCTCTGCGAGCATTTGGTCTGGCAAAGATATTAAGCCCAACCGTTTCCCCAAAGTGCGTGGCTGACCCGCCTCCCTGAAATGCCTCAGTTTGCTACTGGTCGAAGCCAGAAAAGGCTGTGACAAAGCTTAAACCAATCACATCACTCTTTCCTCTGACGTATGTGACGCGACGGGGCTAACTGGTAGATTAAACTCTTACCGAAGCTGGTCAGGAGCAAGGCGAAAACGTCCTTCCTTTCAATAAATACCTCCAGGGCTGCTCTTTGCTCCGTTTTCAATGAGAACTTGCTCCATGTTCATAATGTTTCTAGTGAATGAAGCGCTTCCGGCATAGATTCTGTAAACAATCTATGGCTTCCGGTCGCAGTTCTACTACGTCACTGCCTTGAACACGCCTCTACCCAGGGCTGTTGGAGATGCTCAAAGTTGATTGGCTCCTGATTTTTCAGGAGCTTGGAAGAGCTGTAGATAGCTTGCCTGGCCAGACTAAGCTCGCAACAGGCCCTCGTGTTGCGTCACGCTTAGGATGGGCGGGCCCAGGCTCAGTTTGGGAGATACCAGCGCTCTGCATGGTGGTGCTTCTGTGCTTGCTTTGTGGATCCATGGCGTGGTGTTCCGAGCGATGTTGCTGGCGGCGTGGGACTTGTTTTCGTGCACCTTTTGATGGGACTGTGGCTGCTACACCACTAGAATGACATCCTGACCTCTATTTGGTGGACTTTTTTTTTTTTTTGTAAAGTGACCTTGGGTTTTGAGAAAGGCGCTACATAAATTGAACCTCATCTCATTATCTCTAGCCGCTTTATCCTGTTCTACAGGATCGCAGGCAAGCTGGAGCCTATCCCAGCTGACTACGGGCGAAAGGCGGGGTACACCCTGGACAAGTCGCCAGGTCATCACAGGGCTGACACATAGACACAGACAACCATTCACACTCACATTCACACCTACGGTCAATTTAGAGTCACCAGTTAACCTAACCTGCATGTCTTTGGACTGTGGGGGAAACCGGAGCACCCGGAGGAAACCCACGCGGACACGGGGAGAACATGCAAACTCAGCACAGAAAGGCCCTCGCCGGCCACGGGGCTCGAACCCAGGACCTTCTTGCTATGAGGCGACAGCGCTAACCACTACACCACCGTGCCGCCCCTAAATTGAACCTATTATTATTACTTTCTTGGGTTTTAGAAATATGAAGCAATTTATTACTCTAGAGAGGTTGCTTCAAAATGTTTTAAATTACATGTACGCTTTAACAAAACAAGCAGCCCAGAGTCTGTTCGGAGTGTCAGGTACAAGAGACACCTGTTCCTCCATGCATGTGTGTGTGAAAAATGCCACCGACAGCTGGTCACTGACAGCAGCTGCAACCTGGATAACTTATAAATCTAGATAAAAGAACAAAACCTTATTTTCCTTCTCTTAAAGCCCGCAGTTGTCAGGTTTATACAGACTACTATGCCATCCCTGTCTAACTGACTAGAATCTTCAATGAGTCAGTTGAGTATCTTGCTAGTGAACAAACTGTACACTGTGAATAAACCTTTTATCAAACAGCTATTTGAGCTTCACAAGACAGAAACTAACAAGATCTTTGTAAGATAACAGCATGATGATTTTGATCCACTCCTGCAGATGAGCCCCAGACCAAACTCAGCACCTGGTTATGAGCTGAACCATCTAGAAAGTTCCAGATGATTCGAACAATCAGCTCGTTTGACAATGACATTCATGGGTGCCTTGTTTAGTTTTGTAGAAACTCACACATGTGCACATGCTATAAATAAATACACAGATTGCAAACACAGACCTCTGAGCATGCACTAATAATATTTCTGAGTTTTATCAGAAATAAAACTGTACTGTATGCGCTAGCTAATTAGCTAACCTTGGCTCTCATGTGCTTAGCCATATCCACTAGGTGATACTATGCACAATATGATTTGCGATAATAATTTGACTTTAATGCGAAATTAAACAAACTAACAAACCAATTTCTCAGTTTTACATCTCTTTCTTTCTTTTAAGCTTATATACTAGCTAGCTAGTATAGCTAGCTAGTTAGCTAGTAAGCTAGCAAGCTAGCATCGTGGCTAACAATAAGCGCTAATGCAGTGCCGGTGTTTTACAGGCGAGTCAATTGACAGAAAAAACAAATGCTTAACTAGTATATAATAATTTAGCATATAGATATAATCTATACAACTGTTTATTAATAATACGTACTCTATTTTAGAAATTAAGGCTAATTCCTGATACTTACCTTCTCCATGGTGTAACCATGAGGTTCCAGAAACTACTATGAGACGACAGTGGTGAAGCCCCGCCCTCTCATAATATCAGCCTTGCCGAAAAGCTCGGTTGCCATGTTTATATCTAATCAACTCCTCTATATCTACTAATCTGCCACTTTATTTGTCATTTTATTTAAAAAAAACACAAATTATTGGCTTTTATTTTTTTAAATGTATGATTTAAAACACTTTCTGTGATAAATTCGTAATCTGAAGTTGGGTTTCAGGCGGGAACTAACTTGACGGATTTGTAATCCTGACACCATGGCAACCCACTCACCTCATACAGGAAAAGTGAACTGCCTCAGCAGAACGTTTCTCATCGCACTCTTCTGTCATTGGTTAGTCCATGGCACGTGGTGACTTTTCGACGAATCAACAGTCAGTATGCTGAGGCTGAGGAGAGAAGAGTGTCAGAAAGCACCAGAAACATCGAGTATTCACTCAGGAAGGGGCCTCAAGCTGTTTACAGCCATAACAATAAGAATAAGAATAATCCACATATCCACTTAGTAGAGCTTTTTTAACTTTATGCACATAATTTAAATAATCAAATGTTCACATTATTTAAATGTGTCCAACACTGCTATCTCAGCTCTAGAGCTTTACTCCATCCATCCATCCATTATCTCTAGCCGCTTTATCCTGTTCTACAGGGTCGCAGGCAAGCTGGAGCCTATCCCAGCTGACTACGGGCGAAAGGCGGGGTACACCCTGGACAAGTCGCCAGGTCATCGCAGGGCTGACACATAGACACAGACAACCATTCACACCTACGGTCAGTTTAGCGCCACCAATTAACCTAACCTGCATGTCTTTGGACTGTGGGGGAAACCGGAGGAAACCCACGCAGACACGGGGAGAACATGCAAACTCCACACAGAAAGGCCCTCGCCGGCCGCTGGGCTCGAACCCAGGACCTTCTTGCTGTGAGGCGACAGTGCTAACCACTACACCACCGTGCCGCCAGCTTTATACTAGTTCACATTATTCAACACAACACCTACTTGTTTTTCTCATCTCATCTCATTATCTCTAGCCGCTTTATCCTTCTACAGGGTCGCAGGCAAGCTGGAGCCTATCCCAGCTGACTACGGGCGAAAGGCGGGGTACACCCTGGACAAGTTGCCAGGTCATCACAGGGCTGACACATAGACACAGACAACCATTCACACTCACATTCACACCTACGGTCAATTTAGAGTCACCAGTTAACCTAACCTACATGTCTTTGGACTGTGGGGGAAACCGGAGCACCCGGAGGAAACCCACGCAGACACGGGGAGAACATGCAAACTCCACACAGAAAGGCCCTCGCCGGCTGCTGGGCTCGAACCCAGGACCTTCTTGCTGTGAAGCGACAGCGCTAACCACTACACCACCGTGCCGCCCCTACTTGTTTTTGTGTTATTCAATTCAAATGACCAGTCATTTATGCAAGTAACTCTTCTTCTTTTGGCTGCTCCTGATTAGGGGTCACCACAGCGGATCTTTCGTCTCCATTGCTCCCTGTCTTCCGCATCTTTCTCTACCACACCTGGCACTTTCATGTCCTCTCTCATCACATCCATGTATCTCCTCTTTGGCCTTCCTCGTTTTCGTGTGCCTGGCAGCTCCATCCTCAACATTCTCCTTCCAACAAGCTCTGCATCTCTTCTCAGGATGTGCCCATACCATCTCAGTCTCATCTCGCTTAGTTTAATTCCCAAGCTCTCCACATGTGCTCTGATGTGCTCGTTCCTTATCCTGTCCGACCTTAACATCCTCAACTCCGCCACCTCCAACTTTGCCTCCTGTCTCTTCGTTAAGGGTTCGGTCTCCAATCCATACATCACAGCTGGTCTCACTACTGTCTTATACATCTTACCTTTCACTTTTGCTGGGACTTTCCTATCACAAATGACTCCCGAAATCCTTCTCCAACTGCTCCACCCTGCCTGCACTCTCTTTCTCACCTCATTATCGCAGCCCCCATTTTCCTGCACAGTTGACCCCAGGTACTTGAATTCATCAACTTGCTAGTAACTCTAAGAAGTAACTCTAAGAACGCAATAATAGATATAATAATTTGGGGAACCTGAACCCCACTTTTAGAACCATGGCTCTAAGGCTTCAAGAAATGAATAAAGTCACTGTTCTCTCCCCCCCCCCCCCAATCTGTCCCTCTGAGTTACATGTTGGTCCTGCGATTGAGATGCTGGCCTCTTCTGCCCCTCGGACCTGCTTGATCCATCCTGGTGCCCTGTGTCTGGTCGGAGTTTTATCGCACCGCTCCTGTGAAGGACGGCCCCATGAGGACAGTTGAGGGTTATACCTGGAGGATGCTCTGGACTCTTACAGTAATGCTTTTATGGCTGAGGACTACAGTTGTCTTGCTAACTTTAGGACTGCAGTTATCATGAACAGTTTTGCACTCAAGTTTCCATCAATGAAGAGTTATAACATCAACGAAACTGTCCTCATGTTAAAACTGTTAATATTATAGTCAGGCTGTCTGTTGTTGCCCAAATGAGGATGGGTTCCCTTCTGAGTCTGGTTCCTCTCGAGGTTTCTTCCTCATGTCGTCTGAGGGAGTTTTTCCTTGCCACCGTCGCCACAGGCTTGCTCATTGGGGATAGATTAGGGATAAAATTAGCTCATGTTTTAAGTCGTTCAAATTCTGTAAAGCTGCTTTGCGACAATGTTTATTGTTAAAAGCGCTATACAAATAAACTTGACTGTTCCATTATGTTAATGGCATTGAGCAGACACTCTCCAGAGCGACGTACAGAAAGGCCCTCGCCGGCCACGGGGCTCGAACCCGGACCTTCTTGCTGTGAGGCGACAGCACTAACCACTACACCACCATGCCACCCTCCAGTGAAGGTAATTTGTAATATAATTACCTCGCCCACTACGGAGTAAGCAGGGTGAGGTATTGTTTTCGGTCGGGTTTCTTTGTTTTTGTTTTTTGTAAACAATATTACTGGAAAACGGCTGGATCAATCTTCATGAAACTTTCAGGATAGATGGGCATTGGTCTCAAATAGAACCTCCAACATTTTGAGGGTCATCTGGTCAAGGTCACCAATAAGGTCAAAATCGTTTTTGTTGTGGCTACTGCCTCATATACAGGTGCTAGCCACTACATCATCGTGCTATAAGAATGTAAGAGTGTAACAGTCATGCACTGTGCATGCGCATACACCTGTTCCGATTAAAATGACCGGTGAGTGTAGACAATTCGGTTCACCATTTGAAATAAATGGACTAGACTAAAGAAATCGCTTTCAGACATGTTTATGCTTATTACAGAGGGAAAGTGCATTCCACTGAGCTCTAGCGCCGGGCCATTTCCAGGAAATAAGAGTTTAGGTCATGGCGACAGCGTGTGTATGTCAGCCTCGGTTTGGAGATTTCAGTTTCAAAAACTGTAAGGCCCATGCGCCCTGGACTTCAACTCGATGTCAGACTGCAGCATCAGCATCTCGTCTTCCACGGCAGACGTGTTCAGCTGAAACAGTGCCGCGACTTTTGAGGCGAGGGACTCCACCTCAGTATCTTCCCCGAATGGGTGGCACATGAATGTAGCTAGTGGCTCGAGCAAAGCAAAGTCTTGAAATCGCTTCTCAAACTCTGACTGGAGAATTTCAATCTGCTCAGTGTAGCGCGCACTGTTAAGTTGCGCAAACGCCCTCCCTTGCATCTCCAGCTCCGAGGTGAGGTTTCGGAAGTTTCCTAAATCACGGCGCTGCATCTTTGAAACCAGCAGTTTCATTTTACTGGTTGTCATGGTAACCTAATGTAACATTTTTTTTTGACGCAGCGCTTGGCTGACATTTCGCTTCAGGGAAAAAGCGAATTTGTTTACATGTAAAAATGACCACGACGTTTTTTTTTTTTAAATTTCATAACAAATATATTAATATTTACATATCAATCATGAGATCTACCATCCCTGCCTTCGAGATCGACCGGTCGATCGCGATCGACGTAGTGGGCACCCAGGTTTGGAATTTACTCATGGAGGCGAAGTACCCGAACATGCGGCAATGTGCCACCTCCTTAACCGCATTGTTCGGCTCCACTTATTTGTGCGAGTCGGCCATTTCGCATATGAAGATCATTAAGTCCAAATACCGCTCCAGTATGTCCGACGATCATCTCGAGGCCTGCTTGAGGCTCGCTACCAGCAGCTACTGTCCGGACTATGCAGCCCTCTCTGACTCCCTCTAGTGCCGATCATCATCGGATTAAGATCTGATTTAGGGCCTACATCAGTATGCTATGTATTAATGTTGTGCTGTTGCTAAGTTCCACGGTTAAAAAAAAAAATTTAAAAAAAATATAAAAGAAGGAAAAATGTTTTTATATAAAATTGTTGTAAATGTCAAATCTCTGTCTAGCAGGCTATACAAAAGTCAATTGATGTGAACAAAAATGTTTTGGGGTTTATAATGCCTGTCTGGATGCATTTAACTTTTTTTTCTAAACATAGCCCATTTTTTTTTTACAGTGGACTTGTTTCATGTTTACTTATTAGTAGTTTGTGGTTTATAAAATTTAACAGTGATTTGAACAAAAATACGTTTAGGAGTACAAAGCTTATGCATTTAACATAATTTGAATGTAAATTTCAGTCACCTTTTTGTATGCATGTTTGCATATTATTAAACAAATTGCATATGAATGTTTATAAATCAAAACAAGTGTCATTATTGTTATTATTATTATTATTAGTAGTAGTAGTAGTAGCAGTACTAGTAGTCATAGTAGGCCTAGTAGTGGTAACAACCTAGTCCGAGTAGATCATATTAACATGGTAATTTTAAAAGTAGCTCGCGAATCAAAATATTGTGGGCACCCCTGCTGTAAGAGGTAAGAGTCAAATAATAAAGTACAGACACTTGGTATATTTTACTTCTGTGATTTTTAAATTGTTCATTTTTGGATTACGCTTCATTCTTGTGGCTACTATCTCATAGATTAAATATATATGCTATATTTACTGTATGGACATGGTATCAGAAAACAATTTTATTTATAAGCAGTAGCCACATCACGGTGGTGTAGTGGTTAGCGCTGTCGCCTCACAGCAAGAAGGTCCGGGTTCGAGCCCCGTGGCCGGCGAGGGCCTTTCTGTGTGGAGTTTGCATGTTCTCCCCATGTCCGCGTGGGTTTCCTTCGGGTGCTCCGGTTTCCACCACAGTCCAAAGACATGCAGGTTAGGTTAACTGGTGACTTTAAATTGACCGTAGGTGTGAATGTGAGTGTGAATGGTTGTCTGCGTCTACGTATGTGTCAGCCCTGTGATGACCTGGCGACTTGTCCAGGGTGTACCCCGCCTTTCGCCCGTAGTCAGCTGGGATAGGCTCCAGTTTGCCTGCGACCCTGTAGAACAGGATAAAGCAGCTAGAGATAATGAGAATGAGCAGTAGCCACATGGACCCATAGGTTACTTATTTTTTTCACGGTATCTTCCTTCATATTCATCATAAGTGCTACCGGGCGAGGTTGTTTTGCCTGGCAACACTTGTAATACTTGTAAAGCAATTGTGTGCTTCCAGCTTTGTGGCAAAAGTTTGGAGAAAGCCCACGTATGGATGTGATGGTCAGGTGTCCATTAATTGTTGGCCATATAGTGTATCTACTATATCTGATAAAAGTGGTAGCTCACTGGTTAAGGCTTTGCAGTGGCACAGTGGTGCAGTGGTTAGCACTGTGGCCTCACAGCAAGAAGGTTCTGGGTTTGAGTCCAGAACCTTTCTGTGTGGAGTTTTCATGTTCTCCCCGTGTCTGCATGGGTTTCCTCTGGGTGCTCTGGTTTCCTCCACAGTTCAAAGACATGCAGTTAGGTTAATTGGCTGCTCTAAATTGCCTATAGGTATGAATATCTGAGCTGTGTTCCGTGGTCAGACATGAGTAGTATGGCAGCTGCCAGTGGTGCCTTTGTATGCCTTTGATTTGGCCATGTCGAGCTGCGTGAAAGGATGATTAGCCACTCCAAACTTCAACTTCAAACGACTGATTGGAAGGTTGTGAGTACAAATCCTGGTACTGCCCAACTGCCCAGTCTTGAGTAAGACCCTTAGATCCTTTGCGCAACTGTAAGATGCTTTACAAAAAGCAAATGTAATGTAAACTGATTCACTCTGTCATGGAATATATGTCGTTTATAAAGTGTCCCTGGGCTCACTAATGCGCTTGTGGCTGGATGAGCAAATCCCCATAGCCACGCTCCAAAATCTAATGGAAGCCTTTCTCAGAAGAGTTGAAGATGTTACATGAGTAAGATGGGAAGAACTCAGTATTAATACCCATGGTTTTGGAATAGGATGCTCATTACTCAGGTGTCCACATACTTTCATCCATATACCGTATAGTGTTTATTCTTTTTGGCTCTTACTTTCCTGGCTCAATCCATCCATCATAGATGAGCATATAAAAACACAATCCCAAACGCTTAAAATTCTGTCTCAGAGAGCCATTTTTATCTTTGGAACATCTTTGCCGTGGTTTTGAGGGCATTGCTTCAGCTAAGAGGACAGATTTTAGCCTTCTTATTCCACTCACATTTTCATACTGCTGTGTCTGTGGTCTCACTGATTACAATTACTGATCCTCTGCCTTCTCTCTCTCTCTCACACACACACACACACACACACACACAGGGCTGTAGCTGTTAAGTCGGTCTGATTGAGGAGCAGCTCTCACTCAAAAGCTCTCACACTTCACAAAACAGCGCCAGCTGCAATCAATACCTCACTCATTTGCCAAAATCCCTGCTCTCTCTCTCTCTCTCTCTGTCTGGGATTCCTATTATATAAAAGGTAGTGCCAAATATATTAAAGGAATATGACTAAACAGCATGACTACACCTTTGTGCCATATAGTCCAATAGAGGCAAACTGAGGGGCGGCACGGTGGTGTAGTGGTTAGCGCCGTCGCCTCACAGCAAGAAGGTCCGGGTTCGAGCCCCGTGGCCGGTGAGGGCCTTTCTGTGCTGAGTTTGCATGTTCTCCCCGTGTCCGCGTGGGTTTCCTCCGGGTGCTCCAGTTTCCCCCACAGTCCAAAGACATGCAGGTTAGGTTAACTGGTGACTCTAAATTGACCGTAGGTGTGAATGTGAGTGTGAATGGTTGTCTGTGTCTATGTGTCAGCCCTGTGATGACCTGGCGACTTGTCCAGGGAGTACCCCGCCTTTCGCCCGTAGTCAGCTGGGATAGGCTCCAGCTTGCCTGCGACCCTGTAGAACAGGATAAAGCGGCTAGAGATGATGAGATGAGATGAGAGGCAAACTGATACAGTGCTAGTAGAGACCTTATTGTAATTAATTGTTCATAATGAATTATTTGTATCCACATTTTCAGTTAGTCCCAGATTTCTATAAACGTCCTTGTGTTCTGTAAATTCTCAACCAGTCAGTAAAGCTGAGTGATCTGAACAACTGTTCATTCATCCACATGCCTTGCCTCTCACTCACTCACTCATTCATTCATTCATTGTAGCTTCCTTTGTCATACAGAAGAGGGCAATGTTTGCCTGCACACTGGAAGTATGTGTTACCTTTTTAATTCACAACATCCATTGTAGAATTGATTTCTTTTGTCTGACTGTCTGTTCAAGCCCAAGTTTGTGTTTGGTGAATACATCTGGCATGTTTTCAGGGCTAAATAGCCTTATGATGGGAATACGTGGCAATTTTTTGGCATGGTAGCCATGAAGAAACGTACATTAAAAGAGCCAATATACAAATTTCCTTTGTATATTGAGATTAAGGCTACAGTAACATATAAAACAGTTGACAATTGTTTTTTTTTAAAAAGGTGGTTCTGGAGGCATTTTGCTAGCATGATCTGGGTCCACTTTTCATCTCAGAAGGAAGTGCCACTGCAAATCTATACAAATTTCTTCTGACAGATCAGCTTTATTCTATGATGAAACACTTCCATCCTCTTCCCATCCTCATCCACAGGACAAAAGGCTCACTGAGTAGGTTGATGAGGATGAACATGATGTCAGTCATATGCTATGGCCTTCAGACGTCGCCAGACCTCAACCAAATTGAACAACTATGGGAGATTGTGGAGTTGGATGGGAGACAGCAGAGTCCACCACCATCACTGAAGGATCTTTTAGAAGAATGGTGTTCATCAATCCAGTACAGTTTTTGGCAGACTTGTCGAATCAATGTTAAGGTGCATTGAAGCTGGTCTGGTGGCTTATCATGGCCTTACTAACATTTTGTTTTTATGGGCTTTTTTTCCCCTTAATTTTGTCACCATAAATTACTCAGAGATAGTAATATAAGGTGTGTGTGTGTGCACGCATGAGTCACTTGGCTTGACATCTTTCATTATGATGTATACCTCTGCAGTATGTGTAATGTATGGCTGTGTATATTCATAGCCTATCATACGTCAACCATTTCACGTGCAATAAAAAATCCAGCTGAACGCATACTGAATCAAAACCAAATCATGCTAATGTGATTTTGAGACCGTTTCAGTAATCATTTACAAGTTTTTTGGTTAATTATCAATTTACATTCTCCAGATCAGGATTTAACTACTTAATAATTGCACTTTTCTACAGCTCCGTACTGTACATTTGGTACATTGGTACATTTACTAATCAGAATCATGAGTTACCCATTCCTTAGATGAGTACCTGTTCTCTATAGGTTGCTCACTGGTGACATCATGTCTCATGTGATGCTATTAAACACTAATCAGTGACGGAAAAGCATTAAGAAAGGAAGCTCTGCAGATAGACAGTCGAATGAATGTGTGTTCCTTAAATATTTCTCCTGTACTGTAATTCAATTTCTGCTTGCTTCATTTAATACTGAAAATTTTCAGCACCTGTGCTTTTTTGCATTACAGTCCCATTCCCCTCGGAAAGGTTCCAGTTGTATGGTTTTTCCTACCTGTTCCAGATCAGTGCCTGCACTTGGGGGCATGGCCAGTAGCTCTGTTTTTTGCCTGCTGGTTACGCATACAGTGGAGTCCAAAAGTCTGAGACCACAATCAAAATCTGGGATTTTTCCCCTTTCTTTCTCTCTCTCATGTAAAGGATTAAGATTTTTGGAATATTTAAAATGAAGAAAGTAAAATGTTCAATATCTTGAATATTCCATCCATTATCTGTAGCCGCTTATCCTGTGCAGGGTCGCAGGCAAGCTGGAGCCTATCCCAGCTGACTATGGGCGAGAAGCGGGGTACACCCTGGACAAGTCGCCAGGTCATCGCAGGGCTGACACATAGACACAGACAACCATTCACACTCACGGTCAATTTAGAGCCACCAATTAACCTAACCTGCATGTCAAACCGTTGTGAGAATTCAGTAGTGTCCCGGTGTAAATCCTGGTTAATAATGGTTAATAAATGGTTAATAATGGCATTGTTGAACAACATAATTATAACACATTTGCTTTAAAAGGGAACAGAAGTCATTCGTAAACTTGCTTTATTTCTTAATTAACGTGTTATTCAATTACGTTTTCAGTTTTAATAACCTTATATCGTGACTTGTATTGTCAACTAATTGCAATTAAATATTATACTTATCGGCCTTGTCGTTTTTTAGCCGTGTTGTATTTAGTTAGTTTGGTCCACGGCAGGCGTCGCTTATCCGCGCGATCTTCACGAGACTTGTGCGAGACTTCGAAACGTGAAGTGTCAGCCAGGTGTCAGTGCCGCCATTTTGAAAACTGTTTTCCAAACGAAATACTGCACAAAAACGAGTTTAAATGATGATTACTGCCTACTTTTTTCAAACTTTCCTGATTGCTATCAAAACAAACAAAACTTCCGGTTTGATTACGTCAGCATTCGAAAGAGGGCGCGCGCGTCTTTTGACAACGTTGGCAGATGTCGGTCACTTCGATTTCCGCTGTACGTTTTACTTCCGTCCTACGATGTCTCGCACAGGTCTCAACGTATCTCGTTTCCGGCCGTTGCTTTGACATATGGACTGATATATTACAGAGCATATTTCAAACACTCATAACTTGCTATAGCAGTGACAAAATAGCGATCAGAAACGCATTCCTATATTTAATAAAGTGAGATAAATAGAATTTTGATAATAAAATATTTGCCTTCAGTTCTCCTTTAACTGTTGTCATGGTGACCATTCCTGTCAACTCTGTAGTTGACTGGAAATAAACTAGGTTTTCAAATATCCCTGGCTCCTGTTTAGGCCAGTCCTTGTTTTTGAATGTGCAGTAGAATCTACCGTCTGAGTGTTTGCGATGCCACCTCTCCACTCTGCTTTGCCTCAAATTGACAGTTCCAGGTTCACAGCACTGGGAACCTGAGGAGTGTTGAGGGAAAACAAGGAGTGTAGGGAGCACCGATCTGTCTGTCTCATCACTAGTCATTAAAATCAACACTAGCATGCCAGTGTAACCCTAATGAGTCCACCAACTGTTTTGACAAACATACTGATGGTGATGTAAAAAGCTCTTTAAGGCACAGGTAGGTGCCTGTGTGTATTTGTGAATGGTTGTAATGCTGAGTGACAAGCTACTGCACTGCTTAAAAACCCACTGAACTCAAAAAAGCTGTGCAGCTTCCATCATTTCTCAGCTTTGGTGTGTGTAATACCTGCTGTAGAGATGGTAAATCTGTAGGAAAAGCAGTTAGTAGCAAGTGATATTTCATCAGCAAACCTATAGTTATTATCTGCAACGTGGCTTCCGTTCTTAAAGCATGTGTGAGAGAAAGACCGTTTGATAATGTGTATGAATTCTGTGCTCATTCACAGTCTTGGACAGGGTGTGTGTGTGTGTGTGTGTGTGAGAGAGAGAGAGAGAGAGAGAGAGAGAGAGAGAGAGAGAGAGAGAGAGTCTTTCACAGCCCAGTGCACAGCTAGATTGCCTGCAGAAGAAGCGACAGCATGAGGAGAAAAATGAGGGAGGTAGTGCCAAAAAGAGAGCGAGAGCCACACACAGAAGAGGGCACAGGGAACGAGAGGTGGAGCAGGTGAACGATAAACGAGTAAAGACTAGGGAAGGAAGGTGGGGCGGCACTGGAAAAAATTGTAAAATAGAAACAGAGAGGGATGGACGATGAGTTTTTCTCCCAAAAGGGAAAGAGAGGAAGCCACACAGGAGGGATGAAGAGAATGAAATGAAATTGGCAAACGAGATAAAAAGAGGGAGTGAGCACAGCTACGGAGGAGAGAGAATGAGGGATTTCAAAATGAAAAGGGAGGAAAGCAGATGATTATGAGGTGCCATTTAGGCCATTATTCAAACTTAATCTCTTATATACACGCAAAATGCTTTCACAAAATCAGCACAAAATCCTCTCATATTCACCATTTTACCTCTGGCTTAAGCTTCAAATGCATTTATATTCACAAATTATAACACCAATGAGCACCGAATCCTAAAAATCACCTCATATGTCATATTTATGAGTTTATCCCTTCCATAGACATAAAATTCTTTTAAATTCACCATATGTTTGTATAAGGGGAAAAAATTACATTAACAATTACACTGACCATTGAATCCTTGTACAAGAGTAGTATTTTTAGAAAAAGTCTTTGGATCAGTTTATATAAAAGGATTATATAAAAGATTTTAGCATATTGTACAAGTATCAAAATGTGGAGTGGCACAGTGGTGCAATCGCTTCACAGCAAGAAGGTTCTGGGTTCCAGCCCAGCATCCAATGGGGGCCTTTCTGTGTGGATTTTGGATGTTCTTCCTGTGTCTGTGTGGGTTTGCTCCGGTTTCTTCCCACAGTCCAAAGACATGTGGATAGGTTAACTGGCTACTCTAAATTGCTCATAGGTGTGAATGTGTGTGAATGGTTGAGAGGAGAAAACCTCAATAATAACCTAGTAGAAGGCAACAGGAAACCACTACTGTAATTGCCCCCAGAAACTCTGATGGAAGTCAGAGTGGCCACATCACTGTAGTGACGTGCTAAATACAGAGAGATCAAAAAGTGGAGATAATCCTCAATATTTACCATTTTACTTACTACATAAGCATAATTGCTTTTATGTGAACAATTTTACCTCTTGCATTAAGAAAAAAAAAAACACGTTTGGTGTTTGCCCAGCAGTATGTGGCAGACTCTCTGAACACATGGAAGAAGATTCTCTGGTCAGGTGAGACTAAGATTGAACTTTTTGGCCATCATGGAAAATGTCACGTGTGGCGCAAACCCAAGACTTCCCGTCACCCTGAGAATACCATTCCTACAGTGAAGCATGGTGGTGGCAGCATCATGCTGTGGGGATGTTTTTCATCTGCAGGGACAGGAAAGCTGGTCAGGACTGAAGGAAAGATGGATGGCACTAAATACAAGGCAATTCTGGAGGAAAACCTGTTTGAGTCAGCCAGAGGTTTGAGACTGAGACAAAGGTTCACGTTCCAGCAGGACAATGACCCTAAACATACTGCTAAAGCTACACTGGAGTGGTTTAAAGGGAAACATTTAAATGTCTTGGAATACCCTAGTCAAAGCCCAGACCTCGATCCAATTGAGAATCTGTGGCATAACTTGAAGATTGCTGTACACCAATGCAACCCATCTAACTTGAAGGAGTTGGAGCAGTTTTGCCTTGAGGAATGGGCAAAAATCCCAGTGGCTAGATGTGCTAAGATAATAGAGACATAGCCCAAGAGACTTGCAGCTGTAATTGCAGCAAAAGGTGGCTCTACGAAGTATTGACTTTGGGGATCGAATACCTATGTACACTCGAGATTTCTGTTTTGGTTTTTTTTCCATCTTAATTATTGTTCATGTCACAATAAAAACAAAACAAAACAAAACACTGTGCACCTTTAAAGTGGTAGGCATGTTGTGTAAATCAAATGGTGCTAACCCCCCCAAAATCCATTTTAATTCCAGCTTGTAATGCAACAAAACAGTACAAACACCAAGGGGGATGAATACTTTTGCAAGGCACTGTACATTGTACATCTCACGTAAAATACCATGGTCTTGCTTTCAACATATTAGCTTTCGTGCAAAACTAAAATGCTCTTAGATTCACCATTTTGACTCGCACATACAAACAAAATGCCCTTATGGATTACCTTGCACATGAGAAAATAAAATGAATGTTTTTACATTTGCCATTTTACCTCTAGCAGGAAAATCAAACATTCTTATATTTAGCAGTTTACCTCTCAAACTAAAATAAAATGCTCTTACATTTCCCATTCTACCCTCTCATTATCTCTAGCCGCTTTATCCTTCTACAGGGTCGCAGGCAAGCTGGAGCCTATCCCAGCTGACTACGGGCGAAAGGCGGGGTACACCCTGGACAAGTCGCCAGGTCATCACAGGGCTGACACATAGACACAGACAACCATTCACACTCACACCTACGGTCAATTTAGAGTCACCAGTTAACCTAACCTGCATGTCTTTGGACTGTGGGGGAAACCGGAGCACCCGGAGGAAACCCACGCGGACACGGGGAGAACATGCAAACTCCGCACAGAAAGGCCCTCGCCGGCCCCGGGGCTCGAACCCAGGACCTTCTTGCTGTGAGGCGACAGCGCTAACCACTACACCACCGTGCCGCCCCCATTCTACCCATTTAAAAAAATTAAATAAAATGCAGTTACACTCACCATTTTACCCTTCAAGTAAGCATAAAATTCTTTCATATTTATCACTTTGCCTCCCACTTGAAAATACTGTCAACTGCTTTAATATTTACCATTTTCCTTCTCGGATTCACATCGCTAGTGTTTTATGTGTATGTGACAAGTCAAACTAGTGTGTGTTTGAGGTAAAACAAGTGTACATGAGAGCATTTTGTGCATAAAAGAGAATACTAGCCTTAATGGCACCTCACAGGTAAGAGGTCAGTCAGATGGACAGCAGTAGAGATTACGAGCAAGTCAAATCGATTTTATTTGTATAGCGCTTTTAACAATAGATATTGTCGCAAAGCAGCTTTACAGAAAAATATCAATTTTAGACATGAATTTTTCCCTAATGAGCAAGCCAGAAGTGACAGAAGCAAGAAAAAACTTCCTCAGGCGACATGAGGAAGAAACCAGACTCAAAAGGGAACCCATCCTCATCTGGGTGATAACAGATAGCGTGATTATAAATAAAAGTCTATTTTTTTTAAGTTATCAACTGTTCATTAATAGAGACTTGAATGCAAAACTGTTCATGACAACTGCAGTCCTAAAGTTATCATGGCAACTGTAGTCCTAAGGCCAAGTTTACATTAGACTGTATCTGTCTCGTTTTCTTTGCGGATGCACTGTCCGTTTACATTAAAATGCCTGGAAACGCCGGGAAACGGGAATCCGCCAGCGTCCACGTATTCAATCTAGATCGTGTCTGGTCCGGTGCTGTGTAAACATTGAGAATACGTGGATACGCTGTGCTGAGCTCTAGCTGGCGTCGTCATTGGACAACGTCACTGTGACATCCACCTTCCTGATTCGCTGGCGTTGGTCATGTGACGCGACTGCTGAAAAACGACGCAGACTTCCGCCTTGTATCACCTTTCATTAAAGAGTATAAAAGTATGAAAATACTGCAAATACTGATGCAAATACTGCCCATTGTGTAGTTATGATTGTCTTTAGGCTTGCCATCCTTCTACTTGCAAGTGGTAAGTGACGCGCATGCCCGACATGCACTGAGATCACACACACAGCGGCTCAGTCCCAAATCACTGCTCGTGCACTTCACTCGCGTGCTCTGTGAGCTGCGCAGGGCCGGAGTGCGCACCCTCCAGAGGGCACTCGCTGTTCAGGGCGGAGTGATTTGGAGCGCAGGATGCCTGCGGAGCCGAGCGTATCCGTGTATTGGCGTTGCTGTGTGCAGGTGAATCGTGTATTGGCGTTGCTGTGTGCACACTAATCGTTTTAAAAACGTTAATCTGATGATTCGCTGATACGGTCTAATGTAAACCCCACCTAAGCCATCGTAACAAAACTGTCTGTGTATCTTTAAGCTGTCCATTTGAGGTCATCCTCTACAGGAGTGAAGCGATGAGAACTCCAGCCAAAAGTAGGGCATCAGGATGGATCAGGCACATCCAGAGAGCAGGACAGGTCAGCATCACTGGTATCCCCGGAGTGGCATTTTTTTTATCTCAGCAGAGAGAAGCACAGATTGTTAGGTATGCTCATTGTCACGTAATGGTTAACCCTTTGATGCAAACCATATGCACACCCCTTCTAATGCACAACATGGGTCAAAAATGACCCGCATTCATTTTCCAGGGTATTTCATGCTGACTGAGTTTTTCTTTGCTCTATCTTTTGAAATCAATTTATTTTATGATTGAATATTCCAAGTATTCTTTAAATATCTCGTTTTTAATTACCACAAAGCATTAATTTAATTTTTTCTTTCCTACTTTATGAACAAAAATACTTTTTATATTACTACACATGGGTCATCCAAGTGTGATTTAAAATTAAATGTCTTAATACTCATCTCATTCTCATCTCATTATTTCTAGCCACTTTATCCTGTTCTACAGGGTCGCAGGCAAGCTGGAGCCTATCCCAGCTGACTACGGGCGAAAGGCGGGGTACACCCTGGACAAGTCGCCAGGTCATCACAGGGCTGACACATAGACACAGACAACCATTCACACTCACGGTCAATTTAGAGTCACCAGTTAACCTAACCTGCATGTCTTTGGACTGTGGGGGAAACCGGAGCACCCGGAGGAAACCCACGCGGACACGGGGAGAACATGCAAACTCCACACAGAAAGGCCCTCGCCGGCCACGGGGCTCGAACCCGGACCTTCTTGCTGTGAGGCGACAGCGCTAACCACTACACCACCGTGCCACCCTTGTCTTAATACTATAATAATAATTTGTTTTAACTATGTAGTTAGCTAAGCCAACTACAATAAAATTAGCTAACTAAAGTAGAATATGTCAACAGCTCGGTAGCTAATAGTAATTACTTGTAACTTTCTGACAAGTAATCTACTCACTCTCAAGGTAAGCTGTGCTTGTTCGTAACTTAAGAAAGGAAAAATAAAAATGATGATTTGTGCTAAACAAAAACAAGATATTTACTGCATATTTGGAAAAGTAAATGACAAAATGAATTTATTTCAAAAGTATATCCTAGAAACACTCAGCCATACATGAAATAACCTGGAAAATGAATGCAGGTCGTTTTTGACCCATGTTGTGCATTAGAAGGGTAGTGATACAAAAAGGGTTTTTATTCAAAAAGTAAGAAAGGAAAAAATAAAATAAGGATGTATGATGATCAAAAACAAGTTAATTGAGGAATACCTTGAATACTGAATGATGGAATTAATTTATTGCAAAGATATAGAAGATAAAAACTCAGCCGGGTCACTTTTGACCCATGTTTTGCATCAAAGGGTTAAGAACAGTGTACACTGTGCGCTGAGGGAAAGCAGGAACTCTGGCAAGACTATGAAAGCATTACGTGAAGAGCCAGAATGTAACACAGACATGAGGGTACCTTGGGACATAAAGCGGCTCACGACTCCATTGGTGAGGATGACAGCATCCAAACATCCCGGTTTACCAAAACACTTTATGCCTGAGAACCCTCCAGATCTGCTCCTTTACCTAATAAAAAGCGAGTAACAAAAGGCTTGACTATGTTATGTATTTTCAGCCATATTCACACAGAAAGAGAGGGAAAATGAAATAGCATGAGAGCGAGAGAGAGAGAGAGAGAGAGAAATGAAGGCCAGAAAGAGGAAGGAAGGACGAGAGATTGTGTATTAGTGTAGCAGGGCCATCGATTGATTTATTCTGGCTGCACTGATCAGAGGACAGCACTGGCCGTGTGGGGAGTGTGTGTGAGGATTAAACCAGTGGCTTGTGTAATGAATAGTCCATGTGCACCAGGGAAAGAGTGAACAGTAAATCACATCAGTGTGTGTGTGTGTTTGCGTATGTGTGTGTGTGTGTGTGTGTGTGTGTGAGAGAGAGAGAGAGAGAGAGAGAGAGGTAAGGTAAGGTAGGAAGCATGTGTGTGTGTAAGAGAGTCTAGGCTTATAGGACTTGGGACTCGACATCACACCACATTGCATTATGGAATTGATCTGCTATGTTGCGAACACAGTGCTAAATTAACTTTTTTCCAATAAAAAGCAGACTTGCTCAGTACATCTGTATGAAAGTGATTCAAGGAGCAATATCTATGAGCTCAGATACTCAGCTTAATCAGTCACAGCTAATAGTGGAGGCTAGTGCAGTATTCTCAGTGACTTTCAGCACAGAACTTGCATGCTAAACTGACTAGCTAGCAAACATAGCTAATTCTAGGTTGTTAAGGTGTATTGTGACAGGTTTAGCTACTGTTAGATAAATCACTGAGAATATAATTCTCCACCAATAGCCACGGTGGTGTAGTGGTTAGCACGGTTGCCTCACAGCAAGAAGGTTCCGGGTTCGCGGCTGGCGAGGGCCTTTCTGTGTGGAGTTTGCATGTTTTTCCCGTGTCTGCTCCGGTTTCCCCCACAGTCCAAAGACATGCAGTGAGGTTAACGTGGGGCGGCCTTGGGCTGAAGTGCCCTTGAGCAAGGTACCTCACCCCTGACTGCTCCCCGGGCGCTGTAGTGTGGCTGCCCACTGCTCTGGGTGTGAGTGCGTGTGTTCACTGCTTCAGATGGTTTAAGGCCCGGTCCCACTGCACTTACGGATGCAAAGAGGATGTAAAACGTAAAAAAATCTTTGCCATCCATTGGAAAACACTATGCATCCGTTGTGTACTCATTGCATACGTGCTTCATACGCTCTATCCATCGAGCATCCGTCCACTGTGATTTCATCCGCGCAAAAAGTTTTGAGCTGCACAAAACTTTTAGAACGGATGAACTTTCCGCCGTGTACGATGTAAATCCGCGACATATACGAGCAACAAACGTTCTATGTCCGTTATCATCCGTTAAACGTCTGCTGTATCCTCTCTGCATCCTCTGGGCATCCTCGCAACTCACATCCGCTGCAGCTGAAAACTGAAAGAGGGAGGAAAGATAAGGTACATGAAACGTCTATTCATCGTTAGTAGCACGGAAATAGAAAGGATGTAAGCGTATGCATCTCGTATATAAAGTATTCAAAACGGACAAAGCGTTTATATCTGGGATGTATCTCATATATTTAGGATGTCTGGAGTATGTCTAGAGTATGTAGAAGGACACCTAGCGGACAATCGATATTTTGTATAAAAAGGGGGAGAAAATCTGGATTTCTTGATGTAGCCGCCAGCACGTCTTTCCGCTTTATGCTGACGGCGTGCGTGCTGCATCCCTTTATATCCGCGGAGCAGACGCAATTCATACCCCCCGCATGCACAGTGAACGGTCTGCATCCGATATACATCCGCGCAACATCCCCTTTGTTTCCGTTAGGCGTACGTGATGCATCCCCTTCATCCGCTATGCATCCACTCTTTCTGCTATGCGTCCGCTTCTCAGTTATCACCGGTAACCCCTTCAGAGCTGTCATCCACTTCCATCCGCTAGGCTTCCTATGAACATGCGTTTAACATCCCCGCTATATACTACCCACGTCCATTCTTTTCCGTTCTGTTTTCGCAAATTTTCGCCAATTTTGTCCATTTCTGGAGCGGATGAAAACGGATAGAGCCACCCCCGAAATTTTGCTCGTCCGCTGTGTCCTTTTTGCATACGTTTTGTGTCCATCGGCCAGTGGGACCGGGCCTTTAAATGCAGAGGATGAATTTCACTGTGCTTGAAGTGTGCATGTGACAAATAAAGGTTTCTTCTTCTTCTTTTTTCACTTGTGACAAATGTGACATAACAGATTAGCGATTAGCTAGCTAACTAATTTCTTGGGATGGCATGAGAACATGGGGTTATTTTTCAAGGCATGTGCTGTGTAATACACAATTTTGATATTCCATGGGGCTTACAGTGTCTTGCAAAAGTATTCATCCCCCTTGGTGTTTGTCCTGTTTTGTTGCATTGCAAGCTGGAATTAAAATGGATTTTTGGAGGGTTAGTACCATTTGATTTACACAACATGCCTACCACTTTAAAGGTGCACATTGTTGTTTTATTGTGACACAAACAATAATTTAAGATGAAAAAACAGAAATCTGGAGTGTGCATAAGTACCCCCCCCAAAAAAAAAGTCAATACTTTATAGAGCCACCTTCTGATACAGTTACAGCTGCAAGTCTCTTGGGGTGTGTCTCTATTAGCTTAGCACGTCTAGCCACTGGGATTTTTGTCCATTCCTCAAGGCAAAACTGCTCCAACTCCTTCAAGTTAGATGGGTTGCATTGGTGTACAGCAATCTTCAAGTTATGCCACAGAGTCTCAATTGGATTAAGGTTTGGGCTTTGATTAGGCCATTCCAAGACATTTAAATGTTTCCCTTTAAACCACTCCAGTGTAGCTTTCGCAGTATGTTTAGGGTCATTGTCCTGCTGGACCGTGAACCTTCGTCCCAGTCTCAAACCTCTGCCTGACTCAAACAGGTTTTCCTCCAGAACTGTCCTGTATTTAGTGCCATCCATCTTTCCTTCAGTCCCGACCAGCTTTCCTGTCCCTGCAGATGAAAACATCCCCACAGCATGATGCTGCCACCACCATGCTTCACTGTAGGGATGGTGTTCTCAGGGTGTTGGGTTTGCGCCACGCATGATATTGCCTATGATGGCCAAAAAGTTCAATTTTTGTCTCATCTGACCAGAGAATCTTCTTCCATGTGTTCAGGGAGTCTGCCGCATGCTGTTGGGCAAACTCCAAATGTGATTTTTCTGGCCACTCTTCCATAAAGCCCCGCTCTGTGGAATGTATGGCTTAAAGTGGTCCTATGGACAGATACTCCCATCTCCACTGTGGATCTTTGCAGCTCTGTCAGCATTATCGTTGGTGTCTTTGTTGCATCTCTGATTAATGTCCTCCTTGCCTGGTCTGTGAGTTTTGGTGGGTGGCCTTCTCTTGTCAGGTTTGTAGTGGTGCCATACTCTTTCCATTTTGCTATAATGGATTTAATGGTGCTCCCTGGGATATTCAAAGTTTGGGATATTTTTATAACCCAACCCTGATCCATACTTTTTCACAACTTTTTCTCTGACCTGTTTGGAGGCTCCTTGGTTTTCATGTTGCTTGCTTATGTTAGGCCTGGGGACTGTCTTGGCCTCTAGAGGCCGCTGTCATTGCGTTTTCTTGTCATGTTTGTTTTGGCCTCTAGAGGCCGCCACTGCTTCTGTGTTTTGTGTTTGTTTTGATTGCTTGTTTTCATGTGCTTTTTGCCTCACCTGGGGCCTCATGTACAAAGCTTGCGTACGCACAAAAAAGCTACGTACGTCACTTTCTGCACAAACATTCGTATGTACAAAGATTGACTTGGCGTGGAAAAGTGCGGTACTCTATGCAAACCTCATGGCTGGCATACACACATTTCTGGTGCATCTTGGTACTTGGCAACACTTAGAGGCAGAGCAACGCAACTACATTTAGGCCTACTCGGTCAAGAGTCATGACATGGCGATAAGAGGCATCCAAAAATGCATCGGAACATCAGGATGCATGAATTGAAATGTATGTCAGTCATACGACATTGTCAAGACACATAATGCGAGACTGTTGGGTAAATGCCAACAGATCCATCAACCATCCCTTCCATATTGTAATTACGGGAAATGAGAAACCCCAGCAATATCATTTCGATATTATTCCCATTGACTATTGGTTAATTAATTAAATTAAAGAATGCACATGCAGGACCATGCATTGCAGCTAGCTTAATAGATCTTCCTCGCGCATTTGCCGCGAGGTGTCAGACTGAAATATTATTAGTTGATGTTGCATGGGGTAGCCTTATCACATAATTACCAAGATCAATATATGAAACGATTTCCAAGTGCGTACAAATCAGACACAACCGCGGTGTGTGGCGTGTTACACAATGTGGCGCAGCGGCACGGCGTGCCAATAATGGAGCGAGACCTGCCAGAGGACCCAGACCCTGGGCCTCACAACGAGGTGCCACAGCGACATGGCATACAAACCCGGCAGTGCTTAATAGCCACAATGTGAAAAGGTAAGGACAGACGGGACACGGGACACCATTCATTTTTTAAGATATTCTTTTAATGTGTTATTCAGTTCCTTCAATTCCTCGCGGATTCCCTCGAGGTTGTCGTTAATCGCCTCTATCCCCTTTAAAATTTCCCCCTGCGACTCAAGGACCGCGCGCATCAGCACCCGGCCTGTGGACCCGGCAACAGGGGCAGGCGGTGGAGAAGGGGGGCAGGTGACAGTGACGCTGGATCCGCTCGGCTGGGGGTCCTCTTCCTGCTCGGGTGGGATGGACTGGGGGCCTCCTGTTGTTCCCTGGCACCCTGCTAGAATACATTTGTCATTAAAATCCTATTGTGGAAAATATGTGCACATGTTTTATTTCTGGTTACATGTGGCTAGGAATATTGGGCCTACTAAGAGAGGAAGACATTTCCTCAAATACAGGGTGTCCCCGAAAAAATGTACACATTAGAGCACTAAAGGTGTTTTTTTTGTTTTCAAAACCCATGTAACTCAAATAGACACTCATTGTGGCACAGGCACTGCGGTCGATGCGAATCATACCGTTATCTTGGTATAGGCTACATTCACATTCAGTGGCATACAATCAGTGACCGTTGCATGTCTCATAGCATACACTTTGAACATCACTTTAATTGGAGGTGACAGAACAATTAAGTGATGTATGTGAATTCTATTACACTGTGCTAAAGGCAGGGATTAACGCGAATAAATGTTAATGTTAAATGTTAATAATAAATGTTAAATGTTAATTTGATTAACCCGAGATTTCTAACATTTAATTAACATTAACACGTTAGTAAAAGTTGCCATGTCTTTTACCTAACGCGGGCCTTACTGCAGGTCTATTTATACTAATTAACATATTCAGTGTGGAATAATTGAGGGAGGAGACGGGGCGGGGAACGGGGCTCGTGCATGTGCACCGAATTCCACGTTGATTGGGATGTACAACAGGAGAGTGTGTGGAAACCTTCGTACGCACTGATTGATACATCCGGATTTTTTTGGTCGTACGCAAATTTCACGATTTTGATGTGTGCACATATTTAGTGGGAAATCCACGCAGGTCTTTGTACATGAGGCCCCTGTTCCTTATTTCCTGCCCCGCCTAGTTTCTAATTTCCCTGTGTATAAATACTTCCTCAGTTTGGTCCCTAGTCACGGAGTCTTTGTGCTGTTATGTTATCACCTGAGATCTCTGTTCCGTGTTCCTTGCCTTTGTCTTTGTGGTCTTTTGTACTTTGTTTTCTTGTGGACATTTTGGACTTTGTGTTTACCATTTTGGGATCTTCTGAGCGTTTGGATTTTTGCCTTTTCTTTTCTTATCTTTGGCTTTTTGTTTTTGACTTTGAACTTTTGGATTTTTTATTTTTTCTTGTATATCTTCTGAGCGGGCGGCATGGTGGTGTAGTGGTTAGCGCTGTCGCCTCACAGCAAGAAGGTCCGGGTTCGAGCCCCGTGGCCGGCGAGGGCCTTTCTGTGTGGAGTTTGCATGTTCTCCCCGTGTCCGCGTGGGTTTCCTCCGGGTGCTCCGGTTTCCCCCACAGTCCAAAGACATGCAGGTTAGGTTAACTGGTGACTCTAAATTGACCGTAGGTGTGAATGTGAGTGTGAATGGTTGTCTGTGTCTATGTGTCAGCCCTGTGATGACCTGGCGACTTGTCCAGGGTGTACCCCGCCTTTCGCCCGTACTCAGCTGGGATAGGCTCCAGCTTGCCCGCGACCCTGTAGAAGGATAAAGCGGCTAGAGATAATGAGATGAGATGAGATATCTTCTGAGCGTTGGGCTTATACTTTTGTTTTTTGCCTTTTTGCATTGTAAATAAACTGTTTTTTTTTCTACTCTACTTTTGCCTCACTCCTCTGCACTTGAGTCATTCACCTGGTGGCCTAGTGGGGGTTTGCTGGATTATTACACCAGTGACCTGGGTTCGATTCCCAGCAAAACCCTAACAGCTTAGTAGTGTTGTATGAAGTTTATCGTCTGGTGTTGAAAATATTTCACTCATTCACTTCGCACACTCATAATATATACATTCACCACTCGAAGATAAACTTCATATCTTTGTGCCACCAAGTAATATCTAATATATACAATGAAGATCCTCTAACGATAGATCTGTGATTGAAGACTATTACTCAATTTTGCTTACATCATTATTCAGCGAGATCTTATGCACAAATTGGACTCCCATTAAGAATTTCTTTTATGTGAGCTTGAGGTAATAAAGATTTCTTTTGTCCATTAGCATGCTTTCTTTACATTTTGCCATTTCCACAATCATATTTTGCAGTTAGCTGTGAGATTTGCTTCATCCTATGCCGCCCTCCTTTTGGTAGGTGAGTGTCGTAGCCATGGGTACACTGAGATTTTAATAAAAAAATTCTGACACTGTCAGGACTTTGTTGTCAGGCACATTTAGTCACAATAGAAATAAACAGGCCACTGGTCAGAATGTCAAAGTACAACTAGCCATCTTATCACAGATCATATTCTCAAACTGTATGTTTTATGTGTGTGTGTGTGTGTGTGTGTGTGTGTGTGTGTGTTGATGACAGATTCATTAGAATTTCCTCTGCTTCCTGTGCATCTTGCTGTCCTGTCCTGTCCTGGCCCAGTGCAGGGTGCCGCATCGGTCACTTCGATTTTCTAATTTTCTCTATAAACAGCACAGCAAAATGCTACTGACCTCATCATGCAGCCAAGCACACCACACACACACACACACACACACACACACACACACACACACACACACACAGAGAGAGCCCTATTTGCTACGGTTAGGAATCTGCACCTTATTTTGCTGGCCCTAACTCTGGTTCTCCACACCTAATCAGTGAGTTTGAAATGCACTAATCAAATAATACGTCGTCTCATTATTCAGTCCTTTATCTTAATAAGATTTGAATGGAGATTAAGCACAATGTTCCCTTGTCTTTCTCTGTCTGTCAGTCTCTTCCCCCCCTTTATCGTTCACTGCATTTTGCCGGGTGTCGCTTCAGGCAGCCATGCTCACACTGGCTCCCGACACAAAAATTGGATTGATTGATTGATTTACGAGTGTCGAATGAAGGACATGCAGGCAGACAGAGAGAAAGTGGATGGCAGGAACAGGGAAGGGGATGGGGATGGGATGGGCAATGGAGACAGAGACAAATGGAAGGCCAATGAACGAGGGATGGAAAAAAGTCAGATGCATGACTACTGACCTCGACTGCACTTTAGGCTAATCGATAATTGGTATGGGGCGTGTAAATGGGCTGTGTGTGTGTATATATATATATATATATATAAAACGGGGTTTAACACAGTCACCTGCCATCCTGTTTCCTTCCTGCTCATCTTTTCTTCTTTTCCCCATCCTCTCATCTCTATATTCCAGATGCACTCCCTGTCAAAGCATAATGACATAAAATGCATAATAAAGCATGATGGACAGTACTGTCGAGAATACATCGAGTACTCAAGTGTAGGTTTTATGGTACCAGTTTGCAAACAGGCCAGCACCAGTCTAAAAACAATACCTGTGAAATGATATTCATTTTAATGGAAGTCAATGGAGCAGTCAAATCACATCTCAGTCCTCCAATATCATTAATGATTGATCATAACATTTTTCATATGTACGAGTACATTTGGTTCAAGTTGGCTTTTGATGTATCTTGACATGCAACAGCAAAGCAGATTTAAATACATCTGTGGATTACAACTGGGAATTTCAAGCAGATGGTATAGCTTTATATATATTTCATTACAGCCAAACCTATGCTATTTTTGATAGAGAAATTTCAGAAAAAAATCCAAATTTTATATTTTGATAAAATTTCACTGTGATCAACTGAGTGAAACTTCACATCAGTTTTAACTTCACTGAAATCTAACAGGGGAATTTGCATTGTTAACCAGTTGCACAACTGCTTTGATGGCATTAACGTCTAAAAGGGAGGTCCTATGTTTTATAGCAGTGATAATTAACAGTTATTCCACGAAATCGAGTCGTACATGAGCTGATAAGCAATGTACGACGAGATTGAGTGGAATAACTGTTTTATTCTATCCACATTCACTGGATTTTGAGAAACAGAGCATTTTTATTTTTAGCAAATGTGATAAATAAAAACTTTACAGAAAACGTCCGACAAAATCATTTTTCGTCTTCTTTAGGGTTTTTTTGACAGTTGGCAAGCCAACTTAAAGGTGCATTACTGCCACTGACTGGGCTGGAGTGTAGAACAGGATGGGGGGGGCTATATTATTTTAGCGATTTCTGATTCTTTTAAATACCTGATAATTTTTTGGGGTTTCGTTTTTGAGGAAAGTTTTTATTTCATCCTCGGTTGGTTCAGCAACATGCTCTGCCATTTTGTTTTACTCTACTCACAGTATATGAGCTGATAGCCTAGTAGTAGAGTAGCCCATCAGAGCGTGTGATTGCTCATATCCAGTGAATGTGGATATTATAATAATAATAATAATAATAATAATAATTATTATTATTATTATTACTACAAAGGAGATCATTTTTGCAGCATGTCAGCCTTGGGATTTCATATTTCACCTGATTTCACTACAAATGATTCCATAAAGCAGGCGGCACAGTGATGTAGTGGTTAGCACTGTCACCTCACAGCAAGAAGGTCCGGGTTCGAGCTCAGCGGCTGGCGAGGGCCTTTCTGTGTGGAGTTTGCATGTTCTCCCCATGTCCGCGTGGGTTTCCTCCGGGTGCTCCGGTTTCCCCCACAGTCCAAAGACATGCAGGTTAGGCTAATTGGTGGCTCTAAATTGACTGTAGGTGTGAATGTGAGTCTGAATGGTTGTTTGTCTCTATGTGTCAGCCCTGAGATGACCTGGCGACTTGTCCAGGGTGTACCCTGCCTCTCACCCGTAGTCAGCTGGGATAGGCTCCAGCTTGCCCACGACCCTGCACAGGATAAGCGGCTACAGATAATGGATGGATGGATGGATGGATGATTCCATAAAGGAAAGGTATCACAGTACACAGTCATGTGAAGTGGCTTGATAAGTTGATATAACTCACTAGTTTTTGTGGTGTTGATTTTTTCCTGTTTCTGACTGGTTCTTGCTAGCAACTACCACATTAGCCTGCCAACAAACTCCCAATGTACAATATTTTGTTTGTGAAATTCCCAAGCTGTCTCACTCACACCAAGAATAGCATGAAGCCAAAACCTTTTCTGCTCATCCTACTCTACAGTGGTAGTAGACCTAACACTACTCTTCTCTGAAGTTTCTTGATTCCAACCATGGTATTGCTTGATGCAGCCTGTCTTATAAACTACACCAGTACAGAGGACTTGTTTTGTCTCTCATCTTCCAGTGTATCACAATAACATGCAAAATAAACATTTATGTTGTGACTGTAGCATTACTATTTTTTAGATGTCTGGCAAGCCAACCATTTGGTAATACATAATCTCCTCTGGTGTTTGCCTCATTTCTTTAAGACGACTGAGGAAATGCTAATCTACTGCGAACATTAACCCACACCATGTCTTTTTTGTAATAAAAAAATGTTGTAGGCGGCACGGTGGTGTAGTGGTTAGCGCTGTCGCTGCACAGCAAGAATGTCCGGGTTCGAGCCCCGTGGCCGGCGAGGGCCCTTCTGTGCGGAGTTTGCATGTTCTCCCCGTGTCCGCGTGGGTTTCCTCCGGGTGCTCCGGTTTCCCCCACAGTCCAAAGACATGCAGGTTAGGTTAACTGGTGACTCTAAATTGAGCGTAGGTGTGAATGTGAGTGTGAATGGTTGTCTGTGTCTATGTGTCAGCCCTGTGATGACCTGGCGACTTGTCCAGGGTGTACCCCGCCTTTCGCCCGTAGTCAGCTGGGATAGGCTCCAGCTTGCCTGCGACCCTGTAGAAGGATAAAGCGGCTAGAGATAATGAGATGAGATGAGAAAAATGTTGTAAGTTGTAAGAATATAGCATGAGGTACCGAAAACAGATCAGGTGTTAAAGTTGTAGAGTTATCATCCCATGAGATTTTAAAGAATTCCAATAACGTCTATATTTTTTGTTCTGCCTTTTGTTGGATTTTGTTTGTCTTGTTGTATCTTTAGTCCCAGATGATCCATCTAGGCTACACATACTGCATATTTGAACACTGTGCCTTCAGACACATCACTTCACACTGAAACCTAATCCCATAGATCCACTCAGTGGATAAGAAAGTGAGTATACACATTCCAGATGTGCGTGTGTGTGTGTGTGTGTGTGTGTTTTGGCGATGGAAATCAGGCAAGAATAATGGGTTTGCATATGTAGTTACACTATAAAGATGTGTTTTAATCAGTCATTTTTGATATTTACACACCCAAGTGGCTGCGTTCAGGAATGAATACTGTGTCGGGCCTAAACTAGAAACAGAGAAAGAAGCAGTCTGCCATTAAAACATGAGAGATTGTGTGGAAACAATGATGCGAGCTTTTCCGCCACTGAGGTGAGAAACACATTTCTGAACAGCCAAATGTGTCGACTAAAAGAATTATTTTTCAGCAGATTATTTCCCTACAGACCAGGAGGCTGTTGACTCAGAATAATAATTCTCTCTCTCTCTCTCTCTCTCTCCGTCCTTCTGTTCATGGAGAACCCAGGTGCACAGATAGACAGAAACATCGCTCTTACCAGCCTAAAATGATGCTTGATGTAATTCGAAACCTGTTTTTTTTTTTGTCCTGTGTTGGTTTTTAGCCATCGTCCACAGCAACTTTCACCTCCACCTCTCTCTTTCTATCTCTCGCTCTCTTTCTCCCTGTATGCAGTAATCAGCAAAGGGAGCTGTAAAAGCTGAAATTGGAATGAGAGTACATGGTGAGGGCAGTGTACAATATGGGAATGTGGCAGCTAAACAGACTGAATCTGGATGTGTGTGTGTGGGGGGGTGGTGGTGGTAGTGGTTCATGTTTTTCTATATTCATAGAAAATGTTCACATGTCCCCAAAAGAGCATCTGATGATTTTGAATTTGTGGTAACTTTCGGCTCATCCTCATGAGGAAAAATGTTTTTTGTTTTTAAAAATGCAGTAGAAGGTCCGGGTTCAAGCCCCGTGGCCGGCGAGGGCCTTTCTGTGCAGAGTTTGCATGTTCTCCCCGTGTCCACGTGGGTTTCCTCCGGGTGCTCCGGTTTCCCCCACAGTCCAAAGACATGCAGGTTAGGTTAACTGGTGACTCTAAATTGACCGTAGGTGTGAATGTGAGTGTGAATGGTTGTCTGTGTCTATGTGTCAGCCCTGTGATGACCTGGAGACTTGTCCAGGGTGTACCCCGCCTTTCGCCCGTAGTCAGCTGGGATAGGCTCCAGCTTGCCTGCGACCCTGTAGAACAGGATAAAGCGGCTAGAGATAATGAGATGAGAAAATGCAGTATTCTGTAGAAACCAAAATGGTAGCATTCATTTAAAAAATAAAAGTTTTCCTTTCACTTACTGAGGTTAAGGTTAGTGTTAGATCGAAGTGTAGGTATCGGATTAATTAGCGGCAGTAATATTGTTAATGGAAGGTCCTTACAGGGACAGTAAAACAACCCTCTGTGTGTGTGTGTGTGTGTGTGTGTTATGGGCTGAATCAGATAAAGATGAATTGGTGAAAATGAAAGATGAATTCTAAATGTGTCTCAACACGCAGGTTATTATATATCCATTTGCCTCATTTTTCCAACAGGATTTTTAATTTCATATTTCAAATATTGTGTCACAGTGGTCCATGACATGGTCGTGATAAATAATTGAAAACAAGTTTAAATCTTTTATGCTCTGTATCAGTCATCACTCTGTATTCTGTGTTAGTGACAGTATGTAACAGAGGACGGAGAATTACGAATTATGTGTGGAAGAGAAAGAGACAGAAGCATATAAAGAAAACAGAATTTAAAGCACTCCGAATGAATGGGAAAAAAACAGAGCCAGTTTCAGTACATCTCTTTTTAATCACATTAAAAAAAAACATACTTTATACAAAATAGTCTTTTTTTCCCTTCTTTTTGAGTCATAAATCAGCCAGTCCAACAGAAGAAAAAGAAGAGAGCCCTGTTTTCAAAAGCAGCAATGTACAAAAATTGGTAGAGGGGAATATATATATATATATATATATATATATATATATATATATATATATATATATATATATATGACTTATTTGTTTCTTTCTGGCAAGGTAGACAAAAAAAAAATCCCATTACACTTAACAGTCAGTGTTGGATTGTATCTTTAGGAATGGGGCAATAAAACTAAAATAACTGGTACATCATATCCTCCAGGAATTTTCTTTTCTGTTTTAGGAAGGGCGGCAGCATACATTTTGCTGTGTCCAGCCATTCTGCAAAGACAGTGATGAGACAGTAGTTCTAAAGCCTCCCACAGGACACAGGACACATATAGGAAGCAGTGACAGCAGAGGACCGGTTCATCAAGCCTCAACATATTGGCCTTGTGAAAACTTAGGATTTATTCATTTATCTAACAAAGGGGCGGTGGGACTTGAGTACGGGCATAACACTATGACACTACCTGCGTCACCTTAAGTGTACGTGACCTATACTGGAAGGGTCTTTTATTTATTTTAATTTTAAATTTTTTTAAATTAAATATGAACCAGCACTATGCCACTGGGAAAAAAATAAAAATATAAAAAAATAAAATAAAAACCAAGAAAATACTGAAAACACCACGACTGTCAGCATGGTCTGTGACTCTGACAGTTCCTCAAACTCAACGACGTCACTCTAGTTCATAATTGGTTCTGACTAGAAATATACACACAACTGTTTTTCTTCAACCTGCTTGTGCAGTTATTAATTTTTTTTGCAACTGTCCATGATATTTTATAATGAACCTAGTGCCATAGCCTCAAATATAAACAAATTAGCAGCATAAATAGCAAAAACTACCATGGTCATGACCAGGCAGTGACTAAGGATGAATGAGCTCTGTAAATGTATCGCGCAGCTGTGCACGTTCACATTAATGAAGATGTCTTTCTTCGTCCTACAAGCTTAGGACCTAGGTCACTAAAGCCTAGGTCACAACTGGACGTACGATTTTTTGGCCGTGCGATTTTTGGCGTTTCCCAAATCGCTGCGGTTTTTTTTGTTCCTGGAGAAAGACGCGCGTTGGCCGTAAGTTTGTCTGGCAACCTGAAAAAAACGTAAGCGCCCGTAGAGTTTGTTTGACATGACAAAGAACCTCTGCAGCCGGTCTGCGGCCAGTCTACGGCTCGAAAATCAGCACGTCACATGCGCGCCTTCCGTGCGTTTCTTGCGATTTTTGCACGTAGACCGGCCGTAGGAGCACGTACGGCCGGTTGTGACCGAGGCTTTATTGTGAGAAAAAAAAAAGAATAGTGCACCTCCTATTCATATGTGTGTTTAAACACATTATCTGTTCATTCTGAATAATCATATCCGGTTATACGTATTTCACTTAGAGTCTAAAATAGAACGCTAGAAGGTTTTGAATTTAAATCCCAGGACTACAATGGAGGCCACTGGACTGCTGCTTTTATCCAACATGACTTACAATTGAGCTCAGCAGTTGAGGGTTAAGCACTTTGCTCAAGGGTAGCAGTGGCAGCTTGGCAGTGCTGGGATTTGAAGTCATAACCTCACAATGAGTAGCCTAGAGCCTTAAGAGCTAAGCCACCACTCATGTCCCCAGCGATGAAGTTTTTCAAGTTGGACTCTGCCTCAATTGTTGGTCAGTTTGGATAAACATATTGGCAAAAGCCAACATATGTAATATTTTTACACTAAGACTGATTGTCATTTAAAGTGCTAGTCTTATGAAAATGACATCCCGGGTTTTCTGTGTGTGGTATGTTCAAATATACTCAGCAAAAATAAAAACTTGACACTCATTATTTTTCAAATAGTGTTTAGAAACTTTTCTTGAAAGAGTTCTTGTTGTGATTATGGTTAAATGCATTGTCAAGGGCATTACGTCACACATTCATTCTACTGGTCGGGCCTACGTAGCACGTGCGAGAGCACTGCACGCTAAAATCAGGTTTCCACGTGACACAAGTGACGTGACCTATTGATACACGTACAGTTGATCTCACGGTAGCAGAGTAGAGTGTCATCTCAGAAAAACAAGGTTTGATGGTTAATTATTCGTTAATTTGCAATGCCACGACTGTCAAACATTCAGCGTGAACGTGCCATTGGCATGCTGAATACGGGAACATCCGTCACTGACGTTGCGAGGGTTATGGGATGCAGTCGACAGACCATCCATAATCTCCAGACACGTCTCCATCAAACTGGCACCACAGCCGACCGTAAGGAACCCTCCACAGAACTTGCAGGAGCTTGGTGCCATGTTGGTACAAATATGGCGGCGCATTCCCCAAGCTGTGTTCAGACGCATCATCCAATCCATGAGGAGACGTTGTATCGCAGTTGTGAACGCCCATGGAGGACACACCCGATATTGACATGATTTCATTAAGTTGTGACTCACAGTTTTTGATCATGGACATTGTCGTCGCATTTCCGGTGGAACCGATTCCATGACAAACATGATCTGTATGCTATAGCATCTTTAATGACAAGATAATTGAATACAATCGTTATTTCAAACCTATTTTCCGAAATGTTCAAATTATTGACTTTGAAACGAGTGTAAAGTTTTTATTTTTGTTGAGTATAGATAGAGTTCACCGATAAATAAAAAATTGGTTTGAAAAAGAAATTTTTTGCATCTGAATTCTGTTCCAAAAATCACTAAAAGTTTGTCCGCTATTAGATCGCAGCGATTTATTGGTCAGCAGCGCTGCATGTGTGACGCCATATACGCCAATGCCTTCTTCTGTAAAACTCTATGACAACAAGGATGAAAAAGAAGTGACTCAGAGTGAATAAGCATGTTTTGGTTTGCTTTTAGATCAGTAATTGTCTGCCGTATTATATTCGGCCACATAGAAACGACCTTAGAACGTTATTGATTTATCTAACTAAGGACAACTAATAAATTCAAGCAACAGGCTAAACACAAGCTCGACACTTCCTGTGCGGCGGCGAGCTCTTTGAGACGGTGCTTCTGACTTCTATTTAGGAACTGCTCCGTGTACCAGACATTGCTCAAATCCTTCTATGTAAATTTGCTTTACAAAATGTATAGAGCAGACACCAAACTGTCCTGTCAGCTTGAAGTTACGTCTCTTTGTCCATACAAATCGAACCCGTTCATTCTGTAAGTGCCCTGCCGACTTTGGGCTATAATGGATTGAAATTCTGCTTTTTTTTTTTTATCAGCTACACTTGAACAGCCTTGAACAACACACTTCTTAGGAGGAGGCATGCTTTGATTTTAATTTTGTTTTGGAATTAAAAAATCGTTAAAAACATCCGACATTTTGCAAAGTGGGCGGCACGGTGGTGTAGTGGTTAGCGCTGTCGCCTCACAGCAAGAAGGTCCGGGTTCGAGCCCCGTGGCCAGCGAGGGCCTTTCTGTGCGGAGTTTGCATGTTCTCCCCGTGTCCGCGTGGGTTTCCTCCGGGTGCTCCGGTTTCCCCCACAGTCCAAAGACATGCAGGTTAGGGTAACTGGTGACTCTAAATTGACCGTAGGTGTGAATGTGAGTGTGAATGGTTGTCTGTGTCTATGTGTCAGCCCTGTGATGACCTGGCGACTTGTCCAGGGTGTACCCCGCCTCTCGCCCGTAGTCAGCTGGGATAGGCTCCAGCTTGCCTGCGACCCTGTAGGACAGGATAAAGTGGCTAGAGATAATGAGATGAGATGAGATTTTGCAAGGCAGATGAAGCCAGAAATGCCATGAACTTTCAAGCGTTGCACATATGATGTCACTTCCTTTGAATTAACAATAACTTACCAGGAATGGATTTGTGTAATGGTGGACTCAAAGAGTCACACTTTACCGGCTAAATAGAACATGTTCCAGGTCTCGTATTAAAATACAATTTAGACAGTAAACTATTTAACAGGGCGGCACGGTGGTGTAGTGGTTAGCGCTGTCGCCTCACAGCAAGAAGGTCCGGGTTCGAGCCCCGTGGCCGGCGAGGGCCTTTCTGTGCGGAGTTTGCATGTTCTCCCCATGTCTGCGTGGGTTTCCTCCGGGTGCTCCGGTTTCCCCCACAGTCCAAAGACATGCAGGTTAGGTTAACTGGTGACTCTAAATTGACCGTAGGTGTGAATGTGAGTGTGAATGGTTGTCTGTGTCTATGTGTCAGCCCTGTGATGACCTGGCGACTTGTCCAGGGTGCACCCCGCCTTTCGCCCGTAGTCAGCTGGGATAGGCTCCAGCTTGCCTGCGACCCTGTAGGACAGGATAAAGCGGCTACAGATAATGAGATGAGATGAGAACTATTTAACATGTCTAGTTCTATAAGGTATAATTTCCAGGAGTGATGTCATTTTCGTAAGACTAGCACTTTAAGTTGTGTCACTTGGTCAGTCATGATTTATAGCATGAAAAAATATATTTCTTTGACAGAAAACACTCTAATAATTCTTTTCGTTGTACTGTCGAGGCACTCACTGACTGACCCGTATTGTTCAAATGTTCACCAGGCATTAGCATACATACACCTAGGATGTGGACTAGTAATCCATCCATAAACTTAGAAAACAAGGAGCTACAGTTGGAAAATGGAGCCAGTTATCCAGTAAAAGTGATTTGTCAGAATATGGCTCAGGAAAAAAACAGTACATGTAGCGTTGATGCTTCTCAAGTTCCTCTGTTTGCTTATGACTGCTACAGTGAATGATTTCTTAAAAGTCCAATGGCAGACTGGTCCAGCCAAACGCAACCTTGCCTAGTCATTTCCAAATGATAGGTTTCATTTCATTGCCTTTAACGATTATGGTTTTCGCTATACTGGCAGATGGCATTGCATCTTTGCTCCTTATGTCCCTGTGATGGATTGCATTCTTTGCACAAAATGGCGTTGTATTACCGAGTAGCTATTTTGACTTAACAGCTGCTCCGTAGGTTTGATAGAACGGCACCTTCACCACGCAAGCACACTTTGGTATCTCTGCTGATGCTGGGTACTATAGTCTGGGACCCATACTGCATGGTTGTTTTACAGGCAGATTGACTCTAGTGGTTGTAAAACGATTCTATACCAGTGTGAATTAAAACCAGACCTTGAAGCGTGTGATGTGACGTCCTTATGACGGCTCGTCAAGCTCTGCATAAGTACTGTAGCCTTCATCGGTATGATGTCATTGCAGACAGACTACATCACTTAGACAGATTGAAAGTGCTATAACTCTTCATCGACAAGGCTGATGATTATAACTCTGAAGAGATGATGATCAGAACAAGCTGATGGTGGCACCTAAGGGAACGTTACGGAAACAGACAATGATAGAGATAAATAAGGACAAGCAGATATGAAGAGGTTAAAAAAACCCCCGAAGAAAATAAAAGGGCATGAAGAGACAGGAGGAAAATGGAGACCTCAGCTAAACCCCTTTGCACTGCAGTGTAATAGTGGCATTATATTGTGAGCGTAAACAACGAAAATAGTGTTATTTTTAGAAAGTACGGAAGTGAGGGCTTCGTCTCAGGAGTGAGACAGTAGCACTATGAATGTGTGTGGCTTATAGCTGAGTTTGGCACTGTGCGTATTTGTGTGTGTATGGAGACATCTGTGCAAATGGGCTGCAGGTGGAACAACTGCTGGTCCGTGTCAGCAGGAGGTGCAGAATCTGCAGATGGTTTTAAAAAAAGACAAAAGAAAAACCACGACTGACCCCATATGCTTCAAACACCTCGACCCCACCTAGACACAACATAACAATATGCTTCCTTACATATTTACAAAATAAACATACGAAAACATGCTTGCACCCTTGTGCCACATTCAGCAATGTCAAAGCGAAGGAACGGTAATACATCAAAGGCAATAGAAAAAAGTGTGTGACGAAGGAAAGATGAGATTTTGCAAAGGCGTCTCTTTCATGTGCAAGGCAGGTTCTCTGTGATAAGGATTTTAGTCAGAACTGAAGCTTGTTGTACTACACTCACCTGTTAAGTAGGTTTTTATAATAGTCAGTCAGTCAGGTTCAATGCCCGAACTGATAATCACATCATTGTTTTTTCTTTGACTAATCAGACACAAGGTACGCCACCACTCTTGCCAGAGCAGTTGGGGGTTAGGTGCCTTGCTCAAGGGCACTTAAGCCAATCCTGCTAGTCCAGGGAATCAAACCAGCAACCTTTTGGTCCCAAAGCTGTTTCTTTAACCATTAGGCCATGGCTTCCCCAATTAGTCTCATCTCATCTCATCTCATTATCTCTAGCCGCTTTATCCTGTTCTACAGGGTCGCAGGCAAGCTGGAGCCTATCCCAGCTGACTACGGGCGAAAGGCGGGGTACACCCTGGACAAGTCGCCAGGTCATCACAGGGCTGACACATAGACACAGACAACCATTCACACTCACATTCACACCTACGGTCAATTTAGAGTCACCAGTTAACCTAACCTGCATGTCTTTGGACTGTGGGGGAAACCGGAGCACCCGGAGGAAACCCACGGGGAGAACATGCAAACTCCGCACAGAAAGGCCCTCGCCGGCCACGGGGCTCGAACCCGGACCTTCTTGCTGTGAGGCGACAGCGCTAACCACTACACCACCGTGCCGCCCCATATGAATAATAGTAATCATTAAAATATTGAGCAGTCTTTTGCTAAAGAAAGATGTTTTGTTTGTTTTTTTCAGTAGGAGCTATGATATTAGCAATAACCATACACAGTATGATCTGACAAAAAAGAGGAACAGCAACATGAAAATAGTGCGATCAGGCCTGTAATTTCTATGTACCATGTTCAATTTCCACTTTCCACAAAAAAAAAAAAGCCCAACATTCTATTATGTTGTAATGTCAAATACAGTGACAGACGAGCCAGATATACTTGACAGGTGAATTTAATTTTGCTTCCATCTTTTAAACATTAAATGTTAAAATCCTTTCCTTGAGGGGAATAGAAGAGGAAAAGAAAAGAAAAGAAAAAGGACAGAGCAGAAAGGAACAGAAAAGAACAAAAAAAGAAAAGAAAAGAAAAACAAAACAATAGGGCTTTAGCACTCCTAGGTGTCCCCTAGAGTTGCACCTCTGGTGCTCGGGTCCTAAAAAGAAAAGTGACAGCAGAAAGAAATGGAAAGGAAAGGAAAAGAAAAGAAAAGAAAAGAAAAGAAAAGAAAAGGGACAAAGTGGAAAGGAAAGGGGGCAGGACAAAGAGATATTGAGTTCAGTTTGAAGGTGAAGAGAAGGAAAGGAAAATAAATGAAGAGGTGACGTGTATTCATGTAGACACACAGAGGACAAAAATACTCTCTTCACGTGTGAACACAGCCTGTTTAGAATATACAGAAAATGAATAACTCCGACTGACACATTTCCTACTTCCCTTACATCCATGAAAGATGTGTAAAGAAAAAAAGAAAAGAAAAAGAAATAATAAATATATATCTGTCAGATTCATGCAACAAGTGCCCTGTTCTCCCACAGTGTAGGTCCACAGTGTTACGGTTTGTATGCCTTCTCTTTGTTATCTTTCATTTCATTCAACACTACCTCTAATTTACAGCTATATCTATTTGGAGTTGATAGCAACCTTATCTACTACAGCTGGGTTTGGGGAGCCAAATGAATTATAGTGAGTAATCACACAGGAAAGTGTCAGCTTGATGTCCTGCCCATGTGCCCACCAGACACTGAACGGACTCCATTTCCAGGAGAAACGTTATTGGGTAGAGGTGGCCCTTTTCTTTTGTGCTGAGATAGAATCAGCTTCCCTTCACTAATATTAAATGCATTAAAACTGACCTCAGATCAGGAGACTTGTTAAGAGTTTGAGGGCCATCTTAGCGCGTTTTCATTAACAGGAATATTATCAATACTCATTTCTTTTTGGGGTAGAGTGAATAAGTCACACTGATCGATTTAGGGGAGGATCTGACTCGAACGATAGTAAAGTTTTGGGGTATAATTGGTCAGGCGGAGCGTTCATAGTGATAAAATGGCAATTAATTTAACACAAAATAATCCGTCATCTTTACAGGGCAAATCCACAGTGTTTTTAATGTCACCAGCAGCAGGACTGACTGAGTTCTATCTAAACAGATTACTTAAACCATAGAACAGATATAAACCAAAAAAGACAGCAGTATGGGATAAATAAACTTACAGAAAAAAAAAATAATAATACAGAACAAGTCTGGAACACAATATGTTTGCACACTTCACTTTCACTTCCAAAAGTCTTGTGTTGGATTCAAATATCTACACACCTTGCCTGTGTTCAATATTTATAATAGTCTTGCGATTTTCTTTTTAAAAAAATTTCAGTCAAATTGAACCTTACAGATCACGTTTCCCCATAACTCCATGTTAAAAGGACCCAGAGACCAAGAAACTTGCTACCATATCAAGATCATTTTGAGGTGTTTAAAACTAGTGTGCAGCACTATTCACGACCACGGATTGTAACTCCATATACTCGCCCATAAAATCCTACACCAGGTGTCCAAGTCCAAAGTTGCTTATGAAAACCGGAACCAAAATGGTAGGCCATGTTTGTTGCAGCAAGCTTATAGTCCCCGAAGAGCTGCACTGCCAAAATATCTTTTGATTCCCTGTACAGCAGTGGATTTTGAGAAATCCTTATCCACCATGGTGTTCTCTCTCTTTCTAGCCACTCTAGCCAGTACTGTACTCCTCCACATCATGTCAGGAGCAACGCTATGAAGGAGTTGGGCAGCTAACAGTTAGAGTCACAGGAGATGAAGGTTTACATACAAATTTGTTCTCGTTTCAGTAAGTGCCATTTATCCATATCACATATGATTTGAGCTCTAAATAGAACGAATCTCTGTGTAAAATACAGTTTGTACCGCCCTTGAATCCACCTCATTGAGGGATCCAAGGATAAAGCGGTGATGCTGAGGACACACCAGGTTACACTGGGGGGAGTGAAAATGCCAGTTGGAATCACTGCTTAAAATGGTATAGCCACTTCCTGGTGCCAAACACAGAAATCAGGTTCTTAGTAGGCATTCAGGTCGATTTAGAGCTTCCTTGGTGCCATGAACAGCAGGCTAGGTTGGAATGGAGACAGAAGGCACAACGGGGTTGTGTAGACCCCATGCAGCTAAAAAATGTGCATCTATCCAGTACCATATTTTTAATAGTGTTCACTAAATCAGGCTTATCACGTGTAAGAGTAATCTATATCTGGAATACCTCCTTCTCTATAGCCACGGTTTGTGCCATAGCCTGCATTAGTTGTGTGGTGGGACGGTTTGTATAGACCTGTGCCATTGGAAGGGAAGATTGTGTGTATTATGTAGTCTTCCTGTACTGGCTTGGGCTGCAGTGTCTCTCTGGCAGCCATTGGTGTCATCTGGAATCCAGGTCCTCGGATCTCCAGGATGGTGGTATCTTTTTTAGTGCCTGATTCAATGTAGTCATCATAATGCTTGCTTTTGCGTGAGCTACTGCGGCTATAGTGATCTCTTGAGGAAAAGCGTCTGGAGCGATGAACATACCAGCAGAATATTCCAAGAATAAGTGTCAGAGAGACTAGCGCAGTGGCTCCACCAATAATCCCAGCGAGTGGAAGTGAGGTGATGTGCTCCGAGCCCTGATTCTCCCCTTGGTCAACATCAGACAGGTTGGGATCGGATGTCTCAGCCTTTGCACACACTGGAGCCTCATCTGTGTCTGTGTTCCTTCCAGACATACTGCCTTTGTTCCCAGTGCCAGAGGCTAGGGGCACCATGCAGATGATGTAGCTGGATGCTGGCTGGAGGGCAGTAAGCAGATACTCTCTTCGGTCACCCCTCACTAGAGTCTCAGTAATGGAACCCATTGCAGCAGTAGTCCCCAGACGGAGCCAACTAAGCCTGAAAGATGATGATGTTTGAGCCACACTCCATGTGACCCTGACGCTATCATGGGATAGTGGCTTTACATTCAGGGCCAGGTTCTTGCCCACACCACTGCTGCCAAGTGTGTAGTCCAAGCCTTTGTCTGGAAACCCCAGACCTGGTCGCTTGGACCGCAGCGTGAACAGGGATCCCTGTGGAGGGGACAGAGTTGTGGAACTGACTCCTGCTCCACCCATTCTATTGCCAGTAGTACCTCCCCCACCTGGTGAACCCACTCCACCTATCCCCCCACCTCCAGCAGCTGCCAATTCACACTCATCCATTTGGCTAGTAAGTTCCCTTAGTGGCATGTCGCGCACTCGCTCTGGAGATTGGCAAGCTAGTCCTCGGACTGTAATAGTGTTCCCTTTGGCTTCCAGCCAGTCGTACAGCCAGCGCAGATTGCATCCACAGTGCCAAGGGTTGCCACGCACAAGCAACTGCCCCAAGCTCTCCAAGTCCCGGAACAAGCCTCTGGGAAGTGTGGTCAGGTTGTTCCCGGAAAGGTCCAGCCTCTGAAGACTACGCATTCCATCAAGGGAGCCCCGTGGCATGTGGATCAGGGCATTGTCCTGGAGAGAGAGTCTTTGCAGGTGTGCACTAGGTAAATTGAGAGGTGGAGTTTGAAGGGAGTTCCGCACTAAAGACAGTTCAGTGAGGTTTGAGAGGCGTGAGAAGGTGTCATCTGCAATGCGCTGATTGGCCAGAAGGTTACCATCCAAGACAAGACGGCGCAGAGAAGATAAACCTCGGAAGGCATGCGTGGGAATTGTTGAGATACGATTATCATCTAAGCGGAGCTCCTCAAGTGAGGCTGGAAGCCCTGAGGGAATGCTAGAAAGGTGGTTTCTGGAAAGGAAGAGCAGACGAAGACGAGGATTGTCTGCAAAAGCCTGGTCTTCTATACTAACTGTGGACACTGAGTTGTCATCTAAATGCAACTTCTCCAGGAGAGGCAACCTGGCTAATGCAGCCCGTGGTAACACCCGGATGTTGTTGTCTTGGAGATGAAGTTCCCGTAATGAGGGTGGTAGGTGCATGGGAAAGTCATCCAGCTCATTATCATAGAGATATATAACCTCCACAGTCGTGAGGTACTCCAAGGATGTGGGAAGTCCTGCATTATCTATGTGATTGTTTTGAAGATAAAGAATGGAGGCTGATGGGGGGAGTGGTGGGATAGCACTTAGACCACGGTCATTGCAGTAAATAAAGTCTTCATCACAGCGGCACACAGAGGGACACACTATGTCCCTCTCTGTATCCATTCCTTGCGAGGCATTTGCAGCACACTGCAGCACTTCGGCCAATAGCGTGAGGCACAGAAGGAGAAGAAATAGCCAATCACGAAGCTCAGCCATGACTTCAGGAGCCATGATTCCAATGGCGAACCTTTCCTTTTCTTGTTTCCTTAATTTTGTGCCCTTTTCTTCTGTGTAGCTACTTCAGATACCTAGAATGTAGGTCTCCTTTTAAGCTGCAGAGCAGTTTAGTGCTTAGCCACAGTAGGACTAAGGCAGCCAGCCTGAGGAAAGAGAGAGAAATAAGCTTGAATTAATACCTAAAGCACTGAAGGTCCCTCTGAGTTTCCAATTAAAACCTAAAATGCCACAAACTCTATAAGCTAATTAAATTGCATGTTCAAACTGATCTAAAACAATTATGCATCCACAACTCTACCGAAGAGGTCGACACCAATCATCATGCAGCAAAAAGACACTTTGAGGAAGATCAAGAAAATTGGGCCAAAGCGACATTTTTGACATCTTTCTCATCTGAGTGATCAAGATGCTGAATTTACTGAACAGAACACAATATGATGCTGTTTAAATGCAGCATTGTCATCTTTGTAGGTAACAAATGATGGGATGTATCGTGCATTCTGAATGAATGAATGAATGAATTTATTTATTTCGAACATGTATAAAAATGTATGTAACTATTTGTACATACAAAAGAAAGAAAATGAAAAAAGTGACAAAAAAAAGAATAAATAAAATAACATAAAGAGCTAATACATTACAATACACCGCACATTGTTCGAAAAAGGAGTGGGAAGAAGTACAATACTTTTTTTTAAATTTCCCACCCCTTTTTAACTACCCCGAAATCCAAACTACATTAATACACCTATAAAAATATATACCATATATACACTTCATGATTATCCATATAAATTTATAATTACAAAAATAAATATATACTACATACCATATCCATATACATATATACACATATACATACACACATACATACATATATACATACATATATACATATACACATATATATATATACATATACATATATATATACACATACATACATACACACACATACATACATATATATATATATATATATATATATATATATATATATATATATATATATATATACATACACATACATACACACATATATACATATATACACATATATACATTCTAAATGGCTATGCAAAGCATTTGCATCCCTTTCATGCTGAAGTGTATGTACATAATGATTTCTGTCTAAGCATCACACATATTTTCAAACATGACCATCCTTCATATACTCCCTGGTACAACCTCAGTTTATTGACAAGACTTTCAAGTCAGCTCACGTGTGCATGTGTGGTTTTGCACCTCTGTGTGTTTGTGCGTATTTGAGAACCCATTTGTCAGGGAAAGTTGGTTTAGGGTAGGTGATAAGGGAATATTGGACTACGTTCAGACTGCACCCTGAAACGACCCATATCCGATTTTTTTGCCCATATGCGACCTGTATCCGATTTGTTATTGACAATCTGAACGACACAGATCCGATTTTTTTCACATGCGACCCAGGCCGCTTGGATATGTGGTCCTAATTCCGATGCATATCCGTTATTTTCACATGCGACTGCAGTCTGACCGGACAGGTCGCCTTCATGCGATCTACACGTCATCAACAAGAGACAAACGTCACTATTCTGGATTGGCTAATCCCGCCTCTTTGGTGGAAAACAACAACATTTGTACAGTTTTCAGAATTTAAATAGACTTTTATAGAATTGATCAAGCTAATGGTGGATTTGGTAGGGACCTGGATGTTGATCTGTTAGCCTGATTAAATAAAACAGTTCCTATAACTGATTTATAACTTAAACCATCCTGTATTACAAGATTGTTCTGGAAATTTCCAGTAATTTGACACCTTCGGTCTCATTAGTCTGCTGCCCACATTAATCAGATTATCGTGTGAGTTCCGCCGCCGCCACAAAAACCACATCGCCAGGTCTCGCCTCATCTCCATGCTTTACTTGCAAACTTGAAGAGTGCGCTTTTTTTTTGTTTACGTATTACGTAGATGTGCTTATTACGTGTCAATTTGCGCATACAGGACACTTTTGGGTCGTTTTCCGTTCATATTGGAGATCGCATACAAGTCTCATATAATTGGTAATGTGAACGGCCTAACAAAAAAATCGGATTTCACAACAAATCGGATATGGGTCGTTTCAGGTTGCAGTCTGAACGTAGTGTTTGAGATGAAACAGCTGGCCAGATGAATCCATTGACAAGCACAGGGTATTTGGGTCACTTCTTTGATATACAACTGAAAAGAGTCTAGAGTGAGAGAGGTAAAGAAAAGTCACTGACAGAGGAAGGTGTGTGGGATTACAGAGCATATGGAGTCGTGATTTTAATAATTAAGCAGGTGCTGGAGAGAAGGGAATACAATTAATGATACCAAACATGTTTCCATGCTTACACACTCAACACAATTAATTATTAAACTACAACATAGTGTAAATAGATAAAATATAACATAGCGTAAATAAATACAGTTCATTAAAATTAATCAAATTATAATCAAATTTATTAAAAAAAATCAAAATTAATATTATTTAAAATTTGTTAACATATGCAGACATATTACTGTTGCAAAACACTGCAGTGTGAACTATAAGGCCTGACTGGTATGAGCGAGTTTGCATGGCTAAGCCTTCCCTCTATTTTTTTTAAGGAAAACATACTATACATAAAAATAAGGGTTAACTTTTGACATCCAGTTGATTTTATTTGCTATAAATAAATAGATAGGAAAATAGATTATTTTTTTGCAGCACCACCAATGGCTGTAAGAAAAAATATTTAAAGGAACAGTCCACCATATTTCCATAATGAAATATGCTCTTATCTGAATTGAGACGAGCTGCTCCGTACCTCTCCGAGCTTTGCGCGACCTCCCAGTCAGTCAGACGCAGTCAGATGCGCTGTTACTCCTGTTAGCAATGTAGCTAGGCTCAGTATGGCCAACGGTATTTTTTGGGGCTGTAGTTAGATGCGACCAAACTCTTCCGCGTTTTTCCTGTTTACATAGGTTTATATGACCAGTGATATGAAACAAGTTCAGTTACACAAATTGAAACGTGGCGATTTTCTATGCTATGGAAAGTCCGCACTATAATGACAGGCGTACTAACACCTTCTGCGCGCTTCAGCAGTGCATTGATATCTGAGCTCCGTATCAATGCACTGTCGAAGCGCGCAGAAGGTGTTAGTACGCCTGTCATTATAGTGCGGACTTTCCATAGCATAGAAAATCGCTACGTTTCAATTTGTGTAACTGAACTTGTTTCATGTCACTGGTCATATAAACCTATGTAAACAGGAAAAACGCGGAAGAGTTTGGTCGCATCTAACTACAGCCCCAAAAAATACCATTGGCCATACTGAGCCTAGCTACATTGCTAACAGGAGTGACGGCGCGTCTGACTGCGTCTGACTGACTGGGAGGTCGCGCAAAGCTCGGAGAGGTACGGAGCAGCTCGTCTCAATTCAGATAAGAGCATATTTCATTATGGAAGTACGGTGGACTGTTCCTTTAACAGTTATTGCGTGAAATTGAGTTGGATATGCGCCGACAGCCGATGAGGCACATAGTGCCGAGTCGGCTATAAGCCATGTACGACGAGATTGAGTGGAATAACTGTTTTATTCTATCCACATTCACTGGATTTTGAGAAACATATCATTTTTATTTCTGTTTTTTGCAAATTCAGTAAATAAAAACTTTACACAAAACGTCCAACAAAATAATTTCCGCTTAGAATGTAAACAAACCGGCGAAATGACAGGAGCAATTTGTGAAAAATGCGATAATAATAATAATTCTTGAAGAAAAAAAAGATACATTCTTATCATCAAATACTTTTATTCCATTTTGTTCCTTTTTTTGTATTTTTTGGGGTTTTGTTTTCGAGTAGAGTTTTTATTTCATCCTCGGTTGGTTCAGCAACATGCTCTGCCATTTTGTTTGTCTCTACTCACGGTATATGAGCTGATAGACTATTAGTACAGTAGCCAATCAGAGCGCGCGATTGCAGTGAATGTGGATAGAACAATAGACAGTACACAGTGAGATGAAATAATGTTTCTCCATTTTCAAAACAGAGCGGACTGACATTGATTGACTGTTTTTCCAATTCGAAGACCAGATATTTGGAAAATTATGCAATCTGTATATCAGTGGTTCTCAAACTTTTTTCACCAAGTACCACCTCAGAAAATACTTGGCTCTCCAAGTACCACCATAATGACCAACATTAAAATACAGTAGCGTAGTAGGCCTAAGTATTCATTAAAAACAAGGCGGAGGTTTTATTTAAGAAGTATATTTAATATTGTTGGCCACTGTAACATTACGCACAGTACTTTGAACAGTAACAGTGTTTAAATATAGGAAAATAAAACACTGTCCTTAAATAATGAATCAAATAAAATTAATTGCACATAAAAGTGAAATAAACGTTGTACTAAAATAAATATTAGACAGTTCTTAAAGATTAAATGAAAATGTACTTAAAAGTTAAATTACTGTACTTAAATGTTAAGTAAAAAAAAAGTACTGTCCCTGCATACAACACACTGCGGCCTGGGCAGCTCCTCTGTCCCGCTCCAAATGAATCCCAGTTTTATGTATTTTTCGTCATACTTCCTCCTCACTGGTTTCTGCCGTTTGCTAGCAGTTCTGGGGCTGGTTTTGCCACTGTCGTTAGCATCTGCGCTCGGCTCACACACGTCCTCTTCAGTTCTCCCTCTCTCCTGATCCACGCTCCCATTCGCGGATTTAAGCCACGACAGTAATTTTGTCCTACTCGTCATAACTAGCAAAGCCACCTCCACCTTTTCCCATCACAGCCTAGTCTACCAATGGCGGATAACCGTCTGTCAGCAGAACCGGCGGGAATCCGTACGTACGCTACGTATGGCTACCCAGAAGCACTTGCAAACTTTTTAAAATTATTAACTTAATTTGTATCTCCTTTCATTTTCTTGTCATCGGTTGATAAGATATTTTCATCCATTCGGATATTATGGATAGTATTTCACGTTTTTTTAATTTTATTTTATTTATATTTAATTAAGTAATTCTTTGGCGTACCACAGTTTGAGAATCACTGCTGTATCATTTTCCCCTGCTTTCCTTTCTTACAATCCTCATAACAATCCTGAATATAATTTATCATTTAAGAAATTCACTGTGTTTACGTGATACATATGCTCAAATAAAATCTCATGTATTTGTATGGGATTTGAGAGACATTCTAAATCAAGCATCCATCCATCCATTATCTGTAGCCGCTTATCCTGTGCAGGGTCACAGGCAAGCCGGAGCCTATCCCAGCTGACTACGGGCGAAAGGCGGGGTACACTCTGGACAAGTCGCCAGGTCATCGCAGGGCCGACACATAGAGACAAACAACCATTCACACTCACATTCACACCTACGGTCAATTTAGAGTCACCAGTTAACCTAACCTGCATGTCTTTGGACTGTGGGGGAAACCGGAGCACCCAGAGGAAACCCATGCAGACATGGGGAGAACATACAGACTCCACACAGAAAGACCCCCATTGGCCACTGGGCTCAAACCCAGAAGCCTCATGCTGTGAGACAAAACGTCCAACAAAAATCATTTCTGCTTATAATGTAAACAAACCGGCGAAATGACAGGAGCAATTTGTGAAAAATGCTATAATAATAATTCTTGAGAAATTAAAAAAGATATATTCTTACCATCAAATCCTTTTATTCCATATTTTGTTACTTTTTTTGTATTTTTCATGTAGAGTTTTTATTTCGTCCTCGGTTGGTTCAGCAACACGCTCCGCCATTTTGTTTGTCTACTCACGGTATATGTGCTGATAGCCTAGTAGTAGAGTAGCCAATCAGAGCACGCGATTGCTCATATCCAGTGAATGTGGATAGAATAAACAGAATTGTATGAAGTAGAAGCTGGAGCTGATTTCATTCTAGCTCAGACTATAAAATCGGCACGGTGGTGCAGTGGTTAGCACTGTCGCCTAACAGCAAGAAGGTTCTGGGTTCAAGCCCAGTGGCTGATGGGGGCCTTTCTGTGTGGAGTTTGCATGTTCTTCCCATGTCTGTGTGGGTTTCCTCCGGGTGCTCCGGTTTCCCCCACAGTCCAAAGACATGTGGTTAGGTTAATATGGGGCGGTCTTGGGCTGAAGTGCCCTTGAACAAGGCACCTGACCCCCAACTGTTCCCTGGGCGCTGTTTGCATGGCTGCCCACTGCCCTGGGTATGTGTGTGTTCACTGCTAAAACTAGACAGGGAAATATTTTCATACCTAAAATAAAGTAAACCTAAAGGTGGATTACTTTCTCATTTACTGATTTTTTTTTCAAATTGCCTTTGAAGAAAGTCAGTAGATTACACAAACAAATTATACTCAGGAATGGCACAACTATATGCTTTGTGTGGTTTGAGTGAAATAACTGTCTAATGGCAAACGACAGCTTCTCTATTTACCATGCATACTATTCAGAAGAGACACAACATAATTACAGACTTGAAAACACCACCCTTAAAAAAAATAGTCATGAAAAATGGTGCTGCCTGTCTTTCGAGGAGTGTGTGTCTATGTGTAGGCGTAACACTTTTATGCCTGTGAGACCTTGAGCTATGAGGCTAAACCTTAATGAATTCATAATAGTAAAGCTGAGTTACTGATAGGTAGTAAAATGTTTTAGGCACCCCTTTCAATATCATGACAAAATGTCACTGGCATTTACACTAGCAATAATGATACTGCAGCAAGACATGAGACATCAGAAAGTTCACCTCATCTCATTATCTCTAGCCGCTTTATCCTTCTACAGGGTCGCAGGCAAGCTGGAGCCTATCCCAGCTGACTACGGGAGAAAGGCGGGGTACACCCTGGACAAGTCGCCAGGTCATCACAGGGCTGACACATAGACACAGACAACCATTCACACTCACATTCACACCTACGCTCAATTTAGAGTCACCAGTTAACCTAACCTGCATGTCTTTGGACTGTGGGGGAAACCGGAGCACCCGGAGGAAACCCACGCGGACACGGGGAGAACATGCAAACTCCGCACAGAAAGGCCCTCGGCGGCTACGGGGCTCGAACCCGGACCTTCTTGCTGTGAGGCGACAGCACTAACCACTACACCACCGTGCCGCCCACATCAGAAAGTTTTTTCTATGTAATTTTGTATAGTTTTCCAACAATAGCTCAATACAGTAAAAATCAAATCCTGTTTATTGTATTCCTATTGGTTTTATACTGATCCTGCACCGTCAGACCTGTACGATTACGCTAGAACAAAAAGATAGTCTTGTGAACAAAGTATACAAATTTAGAGCATAATTTTTTAAAAACTAAGTATTGACGACATTGTACAAAAATATGTATTGAATATGTAACTGCCTCTACATCTACCCCTGGATCTTCTCATAGTTATTACAAATACTGTATGCTACATTATATTTGTTATTTATTCTATCCACATTCATTGATATGAGCAATCGCGTGCTCTGATTGGCTACTCTACTACTACGCTATCAGCTCATATACCGTGAGTAGAGAAAAACAAAATGGCGGAGTGCATCAAGTCAGATATATCACTTTATTATCAAGTATTTAAAAGAAACAGAAATAGCAAAATAAAAGAATAAAATTTTCCCCTAATAGCTCCTGTTCCACACTCCAGCCCAGTCGGTGGAGGTAATGCACGTTTAAGTTGGTTTGCCAAGTGACAAAAAAAAAGAAAGAAAAGAAAATGGCGGCGCGTGTTACTGAACCAACCGAGGATGAAAAAAAAAACTCTACTCGAAAACAAAACCCTAAAAAATACCAAAAAAAAGCAACAAACTATGAATAAAATTATTTGATGGTAAGAATGTACACTACCGTTCAAAAGTTTGGGGTCACTTTGAAATGTCCTTATTTTTGAAAGAAAAGCACTGTTCTTTTCAATGAAGATCACTTTAAACTAATCAGAAATACACTCTATACAGTGGTGCTTGAAAGTTTGTGAACCCTTTAGAATTTTCTAGATTTCTGCATAAATATGACCTAAAACGTCATCAGATTTTCACACAAGTCCTAAAAAGTAGATAAAGAGAACCCAGTTAAACAAATGAGACAAAAATATTATACTTGGTCATTTATTTATTGAGGAAAATGATCCAATATTACATATCTATGAGTGGCAAAAGTATGTGAACCTTTGCTTTCAGTATCTGGTGACCCCCTTGTGCAGCAATAACTGCAACTAAACGTTTCCGGTAACTGTTGATCAGTCCTGCACACCAGCTTGGAGGAATTTTAGCCCATTCCTCCGTACAGAACAGCTTCAACTCTGGGATGTTGGTGGGTTTCCTCACATGAACTGCTCGCTTCAGGTCCTTCCACAACATTTCGATTGGATTAAGGTCAGGACTTTGACTTGGCCATTCCAAAACATTAGCTTTATTCTTCTTTAACCATTCTTTGGTAGAACGACTTGTGTGCTTAGGGTCGTTGTCTTGCTGCATGACCCACCTTCTCTTGAGATTCAGTTCATGGACAGATGTCCTGATATTTTCCTTTAGAATTTGCTGGTATAATTCAGAGTTCATTGTTCCTTCAATGATGGTAAGCCGTCCTGGCCCAGATGCAGCAAAACAGGCCCAAACCATGATACTACCACCACCATGTTTCACAGATGGGATAAGGTTCTTATGCTGGAATGCAGTGTTTTTCTTTCTCCAAACAAAACGTTTCTCATTTAAACCAAAAAGTTCTATTTTGGTCTCATCCGTCCACAAAACATTTTTCCAATAGCCTTCTGGCTTGTCCACATGATCTTTAGCAAACTGCAGACGAGCAGCAATGTTCTTTTTGGAGAGCAGTGGCTTTCTCCTTGCAACCCTGCCATGCACACCATTGTTGTTCAGTGCTCTCCTGACAGTGGACTCATGAACATTAACATCAGCCAATGTGAGAGAGGCCTTCAGTTGCTTAGAAGTTACCCTGGGGTCCTTTGTGACCTCGCTGACTATTACACGCCTTGCTCTTGGAGTGATCTTTGTTGGTCGACCACTCCTGGGGAGGGTAATAATGGTCTTGAATTTCCTCCATTTGTACACAATCTGTCTGACTGTGGATTGGTGGAGTCCAAACTCTTTAGAGATGGTTTTGTAACCTTTTCCAGCCTGATGAGCATCAACAACGCTTTTTCTGAGGTCCTCAGAAATCTCCTTTGTTCGTGTCATGATACACTTCCACAAACATGTGTTGTGAAGATCAGACTTTGATAGATCCCTGTTCTTTAAATAAAACAGGGTGCCCACTCACACCTGATTGTCATCCCATTGATTTAAAACACCTGACTCTAATTTCACCTTCATATTAACTGCTAATCCTAGAGGTTCACATACTTTTGCCACTCACAGATATGTAATATTGGATCATTTTCCTCAATAAATAAATGACCAAGTGTAATATTTTTGTCTCATTTGTTTAACTGGGTTCTCTTTATCTACTTTTAGGACTTGTGTGAAAATCTGATGATGTTTTAGGTCATATTTATGCAGAAATATGGAAAATTCTAAAGGGTTCACAAACTTTCAAGCACCACTGTACATTGCTAATGTGGTAAATGACTATTCTAGCTGCAAATGTCTGGTTTTTGGTGCAATATCTACATAGGTGTATAGAGGGCCTAGGGTGACCATTCGTCCGGATTTCGTCCGGACAGTCCGGTTTTAGAGCCGTCTGTCCGGACGTCTGTCACGCGTCCTCACTTTTTACATTTTGTCCTCATTTCGGACCCTCAGCCGCCACCGTTGCATCAATCGTCACAAATCCCCGCCCATTATTTACACTTGCTATTCTGCGATGACATACAGGCAAAGATAGCCTACAGGGATTTCTCGTATACAAACATTCGCGTTGCGCGCGCAGCTGATGGAGCCTCTGCAGCCTCTGATTGTCTGGAAGCTGCTGTCACTCAAAAGCTGCGCTCACGCTATTGACTGATTTTTGCTCCTCCGAGCTGCAGTGCGAATGTTTGTACGGAAAAACCTATGAATGTTGGCACGCATGCTGTTGAACAATACTCATGCCGAAACGAAAGACATCCTTTAAAAAGGATGCTTGGTGCGTAGAGCATCGTTTTGTCGGCAAGAGCCAAAAAGGAGAACACTTCGCCTTCTGCAAGCTCTGTCATTTTTCATGTTTTTCTTTTTGATATTTTTTTGGATGAGCATAAATGAACACAACAATGTTTTGTTTTTAGTTTAGTTCCTGTGGATAAGCCAAGGCCAGTATAGTAGGCTAAATGACAGTAGGCCTACATGTTTCTTGACTCATTTTTCTTTTTTTTTTCTTTTTGATGGTCATTTTCAAGTGAATAAATATGTTGGCCTATGGCATGGCAAAGACTGTTTTTTCTGTGTCTATAGATGGACACAACTCTTTACAGTGACTTTACAGTGATGTTTTGTTTCTTGTTGACATGGTCTTGACCATCATTTTCCACATTTCTCTTTTTGATAGGTGTTCCAAGTTAATAAATATATATTGACTGCATATGTTTTTTTTTTAATAAGTTTTTCTTACCCCCCCGTAACGCGACGGTGTCCTAACTTTAGGGCCTTTGTCCTCACTTTTGGACACAAGTGTCCTAACATATGGCCCTTTTCCACTACATTTTTCAGCTCACTTCAGCCCGACACGGCTCGCGTTTCGACTACCTCAGAGCAGCACGACTCAGCTCGCTTCAGCCCTGCTCAGCACCCAAAACTCGCACGGTTTTGGAGTGGGGCTGAAGCGAGCCAAACCGAGCCGAGTGGGGCTAGGGGCGTGAGGAGACACTCCCCTGTGCACTGATTGGTGAGGAGGAGTGTCCTCACATGCCCACACACGCCCCGCGAGCACGCTGGGATCTGTAAACACCGTAAACCCGGAAGAAGAAGAATTAGGAATTACGAGAATTTCTGAAGCCTTATGCGCCTCGCCTCATCTATACGCTCTTGCCAGTATCTGTTGGCGTTGTCGGTGACAACAAGCCACAGCACCAAGACCAGCAACACTAACGACTCCATGTCCTCCATGTTTATTGTTTACTATCCGGGTCGTGAGACTACCGCTTAAAAGCTCACTGATGTCACTGTTTGCGCCGCCTAACGACATCATGTGACGCCACCCACTTTCGCTAACTCCACCCAATGTGTCCACCCACTTCCAGCCAGCACGGTTCAGCGCGGTTGTAGTCGAAATGCAACTCCAACAGCCCCACTCAGCTCGACTCAGCCCAACTCAGCACGGCACGGCTCAGCCCAACTCAGCCGCGTTGGTAGTGGAAAAGCGGCATTACAGACTCATGTCGGTGGTCACCCTAATAGAGGCCCATTTCCAGCAACTCTCACTCCAGTGTTCTAATGGTACAATGTGTTTGCTCATTGCCTCAGAAGGCTAATGGATGATTAGAAAACCCTTGTACAATCATGTTAGCACAGCTGAAAACAGTTGAGCTCTTTAGAGAAGCTATAAAACTGACCTTCCTTTGAGCAGATTGAGTTTCTGGAGCATCACATTTGTGGGGTCGATTAAATGCTCAAAATGGCCAGAAAAATGTCTTGACTATATTTTTTATTCATTTTACAACTTATGGTGGTAAGTAAAAGTGCGACTTTTCATGGAAAACACAAAATTGTCTGGGTGACCCCAAACTTTTGAACGGTAGTGTATCTTTTTATTTTTCAATAATTATTATAGCATTTTTCACAAATTGCTCCTGTCATTTCGCCGGTTTGTTTACATTCCAAGCGGAAATGATCTTGTCAGACATTTTGTGTAAAGGTTTTATTGATCGAATTTGCAAAAAATAAAAATAAAAATGCTCTGATTCTCAAAATCCAATGAACGTGGATAGAATAAAACAGTTATTCCACTCACTCAATCTCATCATACATGGCATCTAGCTGACTCAATTTCGTGGAATAACTTTTCAATATACGATGTGCCATACATCTACGGTACAAATAAAAATCTTTGTGCATTTGATGAGGAAGTGTTAGCCACGTTGGCAGAAAATACATGTGTATATCTTGCTACACAAGACTGTCTTGGCTGCTGACAAATCTGACACACACACACACACACACACACACACACACACACACACGTAGTACGTATCTTTCTGTATGGATGCATGACTGCTTGATCATTTAAGTGCATGTATGTATGTGTGGTAACATATTTGTGTGTATGCGTGTGTGAGAGAAACACACATGAATCACTAGGGGACAGGCTGAAATGTGGCTGTCCAGACGGCTTGTCGCCTGAACACCCCATCATACCACACTCCTCTGATATTCCAGGCAGTGTTAGGGCAGCTTGGGACGATATCAATTTACATCCTGGGACCCTGGGACAGGCATGAGCAAGAAAGACAGAGCAGATCCGCAGCTCTGTTATCACTCCCTCATAAAATTCACCACATTACAATAAATCTATATCTGGTGCTGCCAGGTGTCACGCGTGAGTGTATGAAATAAAAATAACGGTTTATCGGAAGAGAAACTGTGGTGCATGGGAAGATATAGCCATATTTGATGATGAGCAGAAGATAAAGCCAAGCAGGCTGCTATCCTCTGATGCGTGTCCATAAATAACTTTTTACATATGCGAATTGCAATGGAGAACGGAGAGATGTAGGCTGATCAAAACACAGGAGATGATGCAGAAAAGAGATGGATGAGAGAGAGAAAAAAGTGATGCAGTGAGAATAAGAAAGATGGTGGGAAGGAAAAGGAAAGGAAGCATGAACATAGGGGAGAAAGTTAATGGTCATTCTCGGATGAATCATCTATCCGTCCATCTGCCCATCCGTCTGTCTGTCTCTTCAATTCTTGTCATTTTATGCCTAATAAGGTTATTTGGTTGTCATCCAGGCATTGCATAATTCAAGTCAATGAAGCTTGACTGTGACACATGACTGCAAGAATTTTATTTTTGTTTGAACAGAATATGCTCACGCTGTAATCCTAAACAGTGGAGTTCAGTGTTGTAAAATTCCCCTGTCATTTGAAGCCAATAAATATAATCCTTTTCGAATACAACCCCGATTCCAAAAAAGTTGGGACAAAGTACAAATTGTAAATAAAAACGGAATGCAATGATGTGGAAGTTTCAAAATTCCATATTTTATTCAGAATAGAACATAGATGACATATCAAATGTTTAAACTGAGAAAATGTATCATTTAAAGAGAAAAATTAGATGATTTTAAATTTCATGACAACAACACATCTCAAAAAAGTTGGGACAAGGCCATGTTTATCACTGTGAGACATCCCCTTTTCTCTTTACAACAGTCTGTAAACGTCTGGGGACTGAGGAGACAAGTTGCTCAAGTTTAGGGATAGGAATGTTAACCCATTCTTGTCTAATGTAGGATTCTAGTTGCTCAACTGTCTTAGGTCTTTTTTGTTGTATCTTCCGTTTTATGATGCGCCAAATGTTTTCTATGGGTGAAAGATCTGGACTGCAGGCTGGCCAGTTCAGTACCCGGACCCTTCTTCTATGCAGCCATGATGCTGTAATTGATGCAGTATGTGGTTTGGCATTGTCATGTTGGAAACTGCAAGGTCTTTCCTGAAAGAGACGTCGTCTGGACGGGAGCATATGTTGCTCTAGAACCTGGATATACCTTTCAGCATTGATGGTGTCTTTCCAGATGTGTAAGCTGCCCATGCCACATGCACTAATGCAACCCCATACCATCAGAGATGCAGGCTTCCAAACTGAGCGCTGATAACAACTTGGGTCGTCCTTCTCCTCTTTAGTCCGAATGACACGGCGTCCCCGATTTCCATAAAGAACTTCAAATTTTGATTCATCTGACCACAGAACAGTTTTCCACTTTGCCACAGTCCATTTTAAATGAGCCTTGGCCCAGAGAAGACGTCTGCGCTTCTGGATCATGTTTAGATACGGCTTCTTCTTTGAACTATAGAGTTTTAGCTGGAAGCAGCGGATGGCACGGTGAATTGTGTTCACAGATAATGTTCTCTGGAAATATTCCTGAGCCCATTTTGTGATTTCCAATACAGAAGCATGCCTGTATGTGATGCAGTGCCGTCTAAGGGCCCGAAGATCACGGGCACCCAGTATGGTTTTCCAGCCTTGACCCTTACGCACAGAGATTCTTCCAGATTCTCTGAATCTTTTGATGATATTATGCACTGTAGATGATGATATGTTCAAACTCTTTGCAATTTTACACTGTCGAACTCCTTTCTGATATTGCTCCACTATTTGTCGGAGCAGAATTAGGGGGATTGGTGATCCTCTTCCCATCTTTACTTCTGAGAGCCGCTGCCACTCCAAGATGCTCTTTTTTATCCCCAGTCATGTTAATGACCTATTGCCAATTGACCTAATGAGTTGCAATTTGGTCCTCCAGCTGTTCCTTTTTTGTACCTTTAACTTTTCCAGCCTCTTATTGCCCCTGTCCCAACTTTTTTGAGATCTGCTGCTGTCATGAAATTTCAAATGAGCCAATATTTGGCATGAAATTTCAAAATGTCTCACTTTCGACATTTGATATGTTGTCTATGTTCTATTATGAATACAATATCAGTTTTTGAGATTTGTAAATTATTACATTCCGTTTTTATTTACAATTTGTACTTTGTCCCAACTTTTTTGGAATTGGGGTTGTACAAACCTGCTTATATGTGAGAAATAAAACACAATGGGGCATGCTGTTGTCATAAAATCATCAAGTATGGGGATCCAGTATGAAGCAGAGTTACTCTCACCTCCTGAAAGTTCAGAAATGTATTATTCCTGTTATTCAAGCTATTTCCTGTTATCACATATTATAGAAGCTATAAACAGTCGGTCCCTCAATAGACTCTTTTTTTCTTTTTCTAGAAGTTAATAAGACACAAAAACTCAGCTTGTCAAGTTACTGAGAAGCTGGAAAGCATAAAGTTTGCCTGCTTTGTTTGGCAGAAAACGTACCGACTATTACAAAGTGCTGACACTGGAGTCTCCTTCCATGAATAGTAAATATGAGTACATCTCCTTACAGAAATATCGCATCATCAACCAGGATGTGCTCGCAAGATTTTTCTTGTGTAGAAACAGTTCTGTCCAAAAACCCCCCAAAAAGCTTCCATATTACAACCCCAATTCCAAAAAATTAGCGACGCTGTGTAAACTGTAAATGAAAACAGAATGCAATAATTTACAAATCATAGAAACCCTATATTTCCTTGAAAATAGTACAAAGACAACATACATGTTGAAACAGAGAAAATTTTATTGTTTTTTAAAAAATATATATGCTCATTTTGTATTTGATGTCAGCAACATGTTTCAAAAAAGTTGGGACGGAGGCATGTTTACCACTGTGTTGCATCACGTCTACTTTTAACAACACTCTGTAAACATTTGGGAACTGAGGAGACCAACTGCTGTAGTTCTGAAAGAGAAATGTTGTCCCATTCTTGCCCAATATACAATTTCAGTTGCTCAACAGTTCGGGGTCTCCTTTGTCATATTTTGTGATTCATAATGCACCAGATGTTTTAAATGAGAGACAGGTCTGGACTGCAGGCAGGCCAGTTTAGCACCCAGACTCTTTTACTACGGAGCCATGCAGTTTTAATATGTGCAGAAAGCAGTTTGGCATTGTCTTGCTGAAAGAAGGAAGGCCTTCCCTGAAAAAGATTGTGTCTAGATGGCAGCATATTGCTCTGAAACGTGTAGCTATCATTCAGCATTAATGATGCCTTCCCAGATGTACAAGCTACCCATGTCATGTGCACTAATGCACCCTCATCCCATCATAGATGCTGGCTTTTGAACTGTGCACTGATAACAAGCTGGATGGTCCCTCTCCTCTTTAGCCTGGAGGACGTAGTGTCCATGATTTCTACTTTTGATCCGTCAGACCTCGGGACAATTTTTCACTTCGCCTCAGTCCATTCTAAAAGAGCTCAGGCCCAGAGAAGGTGGCGGTGTTTCTGGATATTATTTATATCTGGATTTAACCTGCATTTGTGGATGCAGTAATGAACTGTTTACACAGACGATGGTTTTCTGAAGTGTTCCTGAGTCCATACAGTGATTTCCACTACAGACACATGTCTGCTTTTAATGCAGTCTCTCCTGAGGGCCTGAAGATCACAGGCATCCAGTGTCAGTTTTCAGCCTTGTCTCTTGCATACAGAGATTTCTCCAGATTTTCTGAATCTTTTAATGATATTATGTACCGTGGATGATGTGATCCCTAAATACTTTACGATTTTACATCAAGGAACGTTATTCTTAAATTGTTGCACTGTTTGCCCATGCAGTCTTTCACAGAGTGGTGAACCCCTCCCCATCTTTACTTCTGAACGACTCCGCCTCTCTGGAATGCTCTTTTTATACGCAGTCATGTTACTGACCTGATGCCAATTAACCTAATTAGTTTTTTTTTTTAGCATGACACAAATTTTTCAGTCTATTGTTTCCCCGTCCCAACTTTTCTGAAATGTGTCGCTGGCATCAAATTCAAAATGAGAATATATTTTTCAAAAAACAATAAAAATTCTCAGTTTCAACATTTGATATGTTGTCTAGTGATTTCCACTACAGACACATGTCTGCTTTTAATGCAGTCTCTCCTGAGGGCCTGAAGATCACAGGCATCCAGTGTCAGTTTTCAGCCTTGTCTCTTGCATACAGAGATTTCTCCAGATTTTCTGAATCTTTTAATGATATTATGTACCGTGGATGATGTGATCCCTAAATACTTTACGATTTTACATCAAGGAACGTTATTCTTAAATTGTTGCACTGTTTGCCCATGCAGTCTTTCACAGAGTGAAACGGAATGGAGTCGTTCAGAAGTAAAGATGGGGAGGGGTTCACCACTCTGTGAAAGACTGCATGGGCAAACAGTGCAACAATTTAAGAATAACGTTCCTTGATGTAAAATCGTAAAGTATTTAGGGATCACATCATCCACGGTACATAATATCATTAAAAGATTCAGAAAATCTGGAGAAATCTCTGTATGCAAGAGACAAGGCTGAAAACTGACACTGGATGCCTGTGATCTTCAGGCCCTCAGGAGACACTGCATTAAAAGCAGACATGTGTCTGTAGTGGAAATCACTGTATGGACTCAGGAACACTTCAGAAAACCATCGTCTGTGTAAACAGTTCATTACTGCATCCACAAATGCAGGTTAAATCCAGATATAAATAATATCCAGAAACACCGCCACCTTCTCTGGGCCTGAGCTCAGAGTTGTTCAGCAACTATATTTCATTTTCAATGAAATATAGGATTTCCAAGATTTGCAAATCTTCCCATTCTGTTTTTATTTACACTACAGTTCAAAAGTTTGGGGTCACTTTGAAATGTCCTTATTTTTGAAAGAAAAGCACTGTTCTTTTCAATGAAGATCACTTTAAACTAATCAGAAATACACTCTATACATTGCTAATGTGGTAAATGACTATTCTAGCTGCAAATGTCTGGTTTTTGGTGCAATATCTACATAGGTGTATAGATAGTTTTCACATGACGTCACAGAGTCGGGGATTCCCTGGTGGTGGCCATCTTGGAGGGCTAGCTTACCGTACAGGTCACTGAGCACACATTGTAGCGCGCGAGTTACATTCATTTATATATTATTTACATTTATAGTTACATTACTACTATTTAAAGCTAGCAATGGTGCACACCTGTTGTATTCACGGCTGTCGTAATAGGTGAGATGATGAAGTCAAGCGGAGCTCTTATGGAATTCTCACTGTACGGGAGCACGAAGGCGAGCAGACAAACAAACTCAGCATACAAAGGAGAAATCTATGGCTTGCGAGAATCAACCGCAAGGATTATCAGCCTTCCAAACACAGCAAAGTCTGCTCCGATCATTTTATAAGTGGTAAGTTGTTTAAATAAACAATCAATTGTGTTTAAGTTTGTTTTTGGAAACCAAAACATCATGTGAACAATCTCTGGAGAATGCCTAACTGGAACCGCTGAGTGTACGTTTACATTGTAATGTACACTTAATATCGCTCGTTTGTCACGTTTCTATTTGAAACTTGTCACTTCACTCACGCAAGGGTCATTTTTGAAAAACATTTTAGGTCTATTCTGTATGATTTCATTTGTGTTTGGGATGCAAACAGCGCGCCTTCTGGCGGATGCCGCCTGAATCGCGCAGATCCGGGGGGGGGGGGGTTGGAGTGTCTGATTATAATTTCAAAGTAAATTCTGTATTAAAATTACTAAATAAGCAACTCCGTTACAGTCCATGAAACAGGAAGTATAAGGATGAGAAAAAAACAGTTTAAATCGGGAAGCTGCGCACATTTGCGCAGCCCGAGCGGTGTGCAGGACTGTGCATATGTGCGCAGCTTTCCGATTTAAACTGTTTTTTTTTCTCATCCTTATACTTCCTGTTTCATGGACTGTAACGGATTTGCTTATTTGGTAATTTTAATACAGAATTTACTTTGAAATTATAATCAGACACTCGCCCCCCCTAAAAAAAACCCCCCGGATCTGCGCGATTCAGGCGGCATCCGCCAAAAGGCGCACTGTGAATATATAAAGTTGTATATATCAGACAGCCTTTAAAGTTTGATGAAGTCAGTTTCAGGCTTTGGAGCAGGCTTTGGCAGTTTCAGGCTTTGGCAGCCCTGCATAGTCACTTGAAAATGCATCTTTGTCCACTGTGGGTGGTAGAAAAGGGCAACTGGACTTGCTTGAAGATTCTTGAAAACGTTTCACCTTTCGTCCAAAAGGCTTCCTCAGTTCTGTCTGACTAATAGGGAGTATCAGATATTTATTCTCTCCTGGCTCAGAATCAGAATCAGAATTCTGATGACCAGCTCATCTAAGGTGTCACTGAGGCATCATGTTGGTGTGGGTCGCTGGAGGCTGGGTGTGAATGGCGAGTCATTAGGGTGATCAAAGGATTGCCCGTTAGGGTGATCAATGGCAATCTGACTCTCTCTGTCCTCCTGTGAGTCCCCGAAAACAGCTGGGTCCTGGCGTACACCCAGCCGTCTGGGAAGAGTGTCCAAGACCACCTTGTAGATGGTTGACAAATGATGTCTTAGACCCCCACCTCTGTTCAGTGATGGCCGTTCCAGGTTTACAAAAATGGCTTCTTTGACTCCTCGCTCAACCGCTATACAGGCGCTTGGCCCAACACAGGAGAGCCAGCTCCTCAGGCCAGGACTCGGCTGTCTACATTCATCTTAACAATGAAGGACACTCATTTCGGGATTGTGACGTACGCATTTTAGCCAGACAGGATCGTTGGTATGAGCGAGGAGTCAAAGAAGCCATTTTTGTAAACCTGGAACGGCCATCACTGAACAGAGGTGGGGGTCTAAGACATCATTTGTCAACCATCTACAAGGTGGTCTTGGACACTCTTCCCAGACGGCTGGGTGTACGCCAGGACCCAGCTGTTTTCGGGGACTCACAGGAGGACAGAGAGAGTCAGATTGCCATTGATCACCCTAACGGGCAATCCTTTGATCACCCTAATGACTCGCCATTCACACCCAGCCTCCAGCGACCCACACCAACATGATGCCTCAGTGACACCTTAGATGAGCTGGTCATCAGAATTCTGATTCTGATTCTGAGCCAGGAGAGAATAAATATCTGATACTCCCTATTAGTCAGACAGAACTGAGGAAGCCTTTTGGACGAGAGGTGAAACGTTTTCAAGAATCTTCAAGCAAGTCCAGTTGCCCTTTTCTACCACCCACAGTTTACTATGACCTGGATGATTGAGAATCTTCACAGACATCTTTGTCCACTTCGTAGGGGTCAATTCCCCCAATCAAGGCCAGTTTGGCTGCATACCGTTGTTGTGAGATGTCGTCTAATGTATCTATATACTTCTGTTTGCTTGATTTTGCCAACATTGATCTTTATTTTAGAAAACTGACTATACAACTTCATAAATTCGTCCGAGATAACGTAGCCGGTAGTGGCGATGGTCCGTTTTGTTTGCCCTCCAAGATGGCAGCTGGGGGGCGTTCCCCGGAATGCTGTGACGTCAGTGAAAACTATCTATAGAGGCCCATTTCCAGCAACTATCACTCCAGTGTTCTAATGGTACAATGTGTTTGCTCATTGCCTCAGAAGGCTAATGGATGATTAGAAAACCCTTGTACAATCATGTTAGCACAGCTGAAAAGAGTTTAGCTCTTTAGAGAAGCTATAAAACTGACCTTCCTTTGAGCAGATTGAGGCTACATCCACACGACAACGGCAACGAGATATTATTTAAAAAAATATCGCGTCCACATGGGCAACGATCAGTAAAATATCAGGTCCACATGGCAACGCAACGCTTGCTGAAAACAATGCAATACACATGCCACACCTCTAGGGGTGCTGTAAGACGGTCCCTTCGGAGACACCAGAACAATAGAAGTAAGGACGCATGCGCATAAACTATTATGCGCGAGACTTCATATTAGCCACAAAGTCAGAAAAATCTGTTCGTAAAATTACATTATAATGACCAAATACAATGAAAAGTATTTTTCCAGTCTCACCTGTGAAAGGTAATCCCATGTGATCTCGTTTGGACGGCAAACCTGTTGGTACAGTTAAACGCAGCACATGAATGAGGCATCTTTATTCTCCGCTTTGACCCATCCAATATGGCGGTGAGGATGACGTCTATGCGGAAGGCGGCATCTTTAATGGTCCGGAATAAATTGAATGCTACACGTTGATGGATTAATTTGTTCTTCTACGCCCTTTTTGAGGAATGTATTGTAGGACTTAAACCAACATCTGAAGAGGTGAGATCGCTCCATTTTTTCCCTATTTTTGCTGGCGGGATTGACTCTGCCCTAAGGGCTATTCTCTCTCTCTCTCTCTCACTTTGCACCATTACACAATAAATATTCACAGTGAAAATATTTTGTAAGCGCGTTTCATGAACCAAGTTATAGGATTTGTTGACAACTCGCATCGAGTTCGTTACACTTCTACCCGGCGTGAAGCACATGTGGTTGTGACGTCATCGTAAACAAATCCGTTCTACTCATCCAGACGACTTCGCAACGGCGCCGTTGCCAGATCTTTCCACTCTGGAACCCGTTCTCAAAAGATTTCGTTTTGGGGCACCCAAAATGCCGGTGCCGTGTGGACGCCAGGCCGAAACGATAAACAATTGTATCGGATTCACCTGAATCCGTTGCCGTGTGGACAGGGCCTGAGTTTCTGGAGCATCACATTTGTGGGGTCGATTAAATGCTCAAAATGGCCAGAAAAATGTCTTGACTATATTTTCTATTCATTTTACAACTTATGGTGGTAAATTAAAGTGTGACTTTTCATGGAAAACACAAAATTGTCTGGGTGACCCCAAACTTTTGAACAGTAGTGTATATTTTACACAGCATCTCAAATTTTTTGGAATTGGGGTTATAGCACTCTAAAAGAGTTTTTGAGTTTCTTCCACTGGTAGGAACCCTGAAGATTCTCTGTCGAACCGTACAACAAGGATTTTCCATTCCAAAAAGTCAAAAACTAGTAGAACCTTTTTAGAAAGGTACAACCATTAATCATCCAAACAATGTGTGGTGTGGTCTTTTTCATTATATATTACGTATCCTTTTCTGAACTATTGCTGCTCTCAAAGATATTTATCGAAATTATGAAAAAACAAACACTCTTATCTCAAAATGAAAGTACTCCACCTGCCAGCCAAGGTTCAGATAAAAAGCTTTTAAACAGTAATAAAAGTTACTAACTCTCTACTGCTCCCTCGTTCCTGCTTTCCTTCCTCTCACTTCATGTCTAGCATTTACTAACCAAATCCCTGCTGGTCCATGAAAGAGCCTATTCTGCACATCAAAAACCTGTTGCCATGGAATTCATTTGAATCAATGTCCTTCCTCACCAAATTGAAGATTAAATATTAATCCTTAAAGCACGACCGACCAGACAGTGCCGATTCCTGATCCCCCAACCCACAGCAAAGTTACAGACAGCCACAGAAACAGATAAAGAAAAAAACAAATAAACAAACAAAAAGAGAAAATATTCAAATCAAGGAATGAGACAAGGAACACACAGTTGGTGCAGTATGATGCAATTCATGAAGTCTTTTTCTGTTCTTGAAATGAAACGTTCTCCAGTCCAGTCTTGTTGCTTGATTGACTTGTAATTCAACAATTCAAAATAGTGAATTAAAAGCCTAATAAAATAGCCTACATTCTGCACATACATTACGATTTCATGACCTCAATTTAGTATCTTGTTGCTTCATTAACTTGTGAGCATGAGCAGCTGTCGGAACACACACACACACACACACATATATATATATATATATATATATATATATATCTCATCTCATCTCATTATCTCTAGCCGCTTTATCCTGTTCTACAGGATCGCAGGCAAGCTGGAGCCTATCCCAGCTGACTATAGGCGAAAGGCGGGGTACACCCTGGACAAGTCGCCAGGTCATCACAGGGCTGACACATAGACACAGACAACCATTCACACTCACATTCACACCTACGGTCAATTTAGAGTCACCAGTTAACCTAACCTGCATGTCCTTGGACTGTGGGGGAAACCGGAGCACCCGGAGGAAACCCACGCGGACACGGGGAGAACATGCAAACTCCGCACAGAAAGGCCCTTGCCGGCCACGGGGCTCGAACCCGGACCTTCTTGCTGTGAGGCGACAGCGCTAACCACTACACCACCGTGCCGCCCAATATATATATATATATATATATATATATATATATATATATATATATATATATATATATATATATATATATATGGCGGCACGGTGGTGTAGTGGTTAATAATGGTGTAGTGGTTAATATATATATATATTGGGCAGCACGGTGGTGTAGTGGTTAGCGCTGTCGCCTCACAGCAAGAAGGTCCGGGTTCGAGCCCCGGGGCCGGCGAGGGCCTTTCTGTGCGGAGTTTGCATGTTCTCCCCGTGTCCGCGTGGGTTTCCTCCGGGTGCTCTGGTTTCCCCCACAGTCCAAAGACATGCAGGTTAGGTTAACTGGTGACTCTAAATTGACCGTAGGTGTGAATGGTTGTCTGTGTCTATGTGTCAGCCCTGTGATGACCTGGCGACTTGTCCAGGGTGTACCCCGCCTTTCGCCCATAGTCAGCTGGGATAGGCTCCAGCTCACCTGCGACCCTGTAGAACAGGATAAAGCGGCTACAGATAATGAGATGAGATGAGCTTATTAATGAGACACATGAGAAACATTGGGTTTGTAAATCATCAGAACTAGGTTATAAATCTCGACTTAGAAATTTGTTAAAACATTTCACAACACAAAGAATGAATTTTATCAAGCATAAAATGATACAAACGGAGATATGTTTACTGCTGACTGTGCAGACATATTGTCGTGACATCAGGCGTCATGAGTTTATGTCAGAGAACTCCGGCTTGGTGGATTTTGTTTGAGTTCCTGGCTGAGTTGAATGGCTCATAGATTTACATAGAAGACTAGATGCCTCGTCCCCGTTGCCCGTCAACGAAGTCGAACGTCCGCACATGGCGGCCATCTTACCTCAGACAGCTGGCTTACCCATTACATTGTGTTGGTAGCGATATGTACTTTTCAGATGACCGTAACTTCCTCAAATTTCAATCGATATTCAAACGGTTTGGTTTGTTATATAAAAAAACAAACGGAAGTATGTATTTATGATATTAATGATGAATAATCATTTTATGTTTTAAAAAAATACGCATAGCTTGGCGAAAATATTTCAGTATACTACAGACTGTAATTCCTATGCTGTGAGAAGCCTAACACTGCATACTTATGGATAACTGCGGCCTTAGGACAAATAACCATACAATTTATTTCCAATTTTTAGTGAAAATATTTTTACATGTGATAGGGCCGTAGGGGAAGCTAAAGTTAAATAAACAGCTTACTCACTTCTGAAACTTCAGAAATACTTCATCCACCTCAAAAACCTAATGCACTCACATCATAGCATAATAACAAATGTAAACTCACATCATAGCATAATAACAAATGTAAACTCACATCATAGCATAATACCAAATGCACTGCCCGAGTAAGTAATAGTATAAAACAGTGACAGCGACTCACGGTAGTTTGTGACAAAAAAAGCATTTAATTAAATCACATGTGGTTATACTTCCAAGGATAAAAAGATATCTTTACATTTACAAAAAGAACATTCAAAGCTGATTATCATGTCAAAGTCAATATATGTTAGCACAGAAGATTGAAATTTCATTTGACTAGGCTCCAATGTGCAATTAAAATAAAACTAAACATACTGATATAAACATCTACAATTAAAACACACACAGACACACACATCATCTTGTCATCAAAGTCAGTACTTTGATTTCCTGTAAATCATAATGTGAGTGCTGGGCTGTGCTGTGCTTGCGTAAGTCTTCATACCCTTTGTCTGTGGTAAGATGGCCGCCCTGTGCGGACGTTCTGGAATACGCGGTGAGGAATCTAGTCTTCTATGTAAATCTATGGAATGGCTGCTCCATCTCCATTACACTTTTCCATGTCAGAGTTTAGTTTTTACAAGTTTTGAGTACAAGTGATTTCAACATTAAGTAGCCAACTTTGAATAAGGTCTAGTGTTGGGTGTATTTGTACAATTCCCATGTATCACCTTATACCCACAGTCACATGCGATTTTTTTTTTTTATCTGTGACTACCCTTATCAAAAAGAAGTATACTTTAAGTTCATTTTATCAAGTATACTTAAGTAAAGTTAAAGTATATTTCCTTAAGTATACTTTTGTGTACCAAGTATACGGATATCAGTGTACTTCCAGTATACTTGTAAGTAAATTAATCTAATACTTCTTGGGACTAACTATAAAAAGTATACTTTAAGTCTAAGAGAAGTAAACTCTGAGTATACAACTAGTATTTTTTTATTTTGTACTGCAAGTATACCACAAGTAAACTTATATACTAATAGTTTACTAGTCCTATACTTGTAGTCCACTCTTTAGTTTACAAAAGCATGCTTCATAGTCTACTGGAAATATACTATGAGTTTACTTGTTTTATACTTCTAGTCCACTTTTTAGTTTATAAAAGTATACTTTATAGCATATTGGAAATATACTATTAGCTACTGGTTATATACTTCTAGTCCACTTTGTAGTTTTGAAGTCTACTGCACTTACCCTTCTAGGTATATTATTAGTTTTCTAGCCCTAACCCTTACCTCATGTACACTACCAGTACACAACTTAAGTGTTTTGTACCTTAAGTTACAATGAAGTTATAAAGGTAAGAATTCACAAAATAACAATAGATACTCAGGATTAAGAACATATTCATTTTCTTTCAAAATCAAAATTTAAAGCAACACTGTATTAAATGCCAAAGTATAAAAACATGGCAATGACAACTGAAATTGACATCCAAGCTTTAAAGAAAAAGAAATTAAAAAAAAAATTATAATTATCCCACTCAGGAGAAATTAAAAAAAAAAAAAAACTTATATGGAACCACAGACATATCTAACAGTCAACAATGCTGAAGCACAACTACAGGGCGAGTATACTTAAACATAAGGCTGAAATATTTTAATACTTTATTACACTTTTGTTAAGTATATCTTGATCAAAAGTTTAAGTATAAGCTTAATACACAGTACTTAGACTTTTCTATATACTTTTCAATATAAGCCAAGTATACTTACACTACCATTCAAAAGTTTGGGGTCACTTTGAAATTTCCTTATTTTTGAAAGAAAAGCACTGTTCTTTTCAATGAAGATCACTTTAAACTAATCAGAAATCCACTCTATACATTGCTAATGTGGTAAATGACTATTCTAGCTGCAAATGTCTGGTTTTTGGTGCAATATCTCCATAGGTGTATAGAGGCCCATTTCCAGCAACTCTCACTCCAGTGTTCTAATGGTACAATGTGTTTGCTCATTGCCTCAGAAGGCTAATGGATGATTAGAAAACCCTTGTACAATCATGTTAGCACAGCTGAAAACAGTTGAGCTCTTTAGAGAAGCTATAAAACTGACCTTCCTTTGAGCAGATTGAGTTTCTGGAGCATCACATTTGTGGGGTCGATTAAATGCTCAAAATGGCCAGAAAAATGTCTTGACTATATTTTCTATTCATTTTACAACTTATGGTGGTAAATAAAAGTGTGACTTTTCATGGAAAACACAAAATTGTCTGGGTGACCCCAAACTTTTGAACGGTAGTGTAGGTACAACTTTATTAAGTATATCTCTGATAAGTTAAGTTAAAGTCCTTCCCGCACCATGTGGCGCATCGGGCAGCGCCGATCTCCATTTCCCTCAGCCTCTCACATAGCTAGGGTTACGGTGGGGGGCTAGTCCTCTGGTAACCACGAGAGTTTAACTCCCCACTCACATCTGCAGCGTGCCTTGCCAGATGGTAGTAGGTACCATTTTTATGACTGTATTTGGTATGACCCTACCGTGAATAGAACTCACGATCTCCCAAGCAAGAGGCGGACACGCTACCACTAGGCCACTAGCCAGTCATATCTCTGATAAGGAAACAAAAATTAAACTGAAAGCATACGCTCTTATTTTTAGTTTAAAAGAAGTATCCTAGAAGCACACTTGAATAAACTTCTTTTTTTGTAAGGGTATTTGATCTACTCTCATACAGTTACTCTCAATTCATCTGTCATTTTGCACAGTCCATCAGTGGAAATGAATCATGACAGGATCACAGTTGACTAGATCTGATTTGGGTGGTGGACATTCTCCGCACAATAGCGACACATGATAGTGTATGTTTAGTTGTGTTTCGTTTGTGTGTGAATGTGTTGGGGTATTTGTTGCCAAGTGATACATACTGTGATATGATATTGTGCAAAAGTCTTAGGCTACATCCACACAACAACGGCAACGAGATTTTATTTTAAAAAAATCGCGTCCACATGGGCAACAGATCAGTAAAATATCAGGTACCGTATTTTCTGGACTATACGTCGCTCCGGAGTTTAAGTCGCATCAGCCAAAAAATGCATTATGAAGACGAAAAAAACATATATACGTCGCACCGGACTATAAGTCGCACTTTTTTGAAGGGTTATTCTATCCATAGAATCTGTGATTGTATCTGATAAGCGGCGCGTGGTTACTGCACGACTGCATTGTTTATTTAATAAACGAACAGCTGAGCAGTGATAACACGCCCTTTGCCCTGTAAGTAGCCTAGTCTGATTATTTTAAATATCTACTACTATCTTTAATACTATCACTATCGTTATTACTAATAGCCTATATTATTATTATTATAACTAATATTAGTAGCCTATTACTGATGCATTAATCAGTTTGCTTTTAGATTATTTTTACCGGTAGGGCTTATTATCGCCCCATGGCTCTTTCATCTTTGTTATTAAAGCTGTAGTCATCATCGAGGAGAGTCATTCTTCATTTTTGTCGAATTTTATTTCATTAAATCAGAGGTCAAGTAGGCTATAGGTATATCATCTCCAAAGACAACCGTCTAGTGAAAAAAAAACAACAACCGCTTTTAAATACCCTACTTAAATCCTTAAAAAGAGTAATTTAACTCATGTCTTGTGTGATCTGATCTCCAATGGTGAAATAAACCGGTTGTGATATGAGTAGTCTGTTATTTTAGAAGATAAATTTAATATATAATTTAATATATAGCCTAATAAAAATAATATTTTATAACATATCACGACATATTACTGTCTGTAACTGTTCGTCACTAAAACGTTTTCTAAGATCATAATGTCTGATATTATTATTATTTTTTTACACACACAATAAGCGCGTGTGCGTAAAGTTATAGTAAACCACCCCCCACCTTTTTTTTTTTTTTTGAGTCGCCGGACCCACCCACCTCCTGCGTTCCGGGACCTCCCACTTCACAAATTAAGCACTGCCTAAAATCATTACATAACTTATTTAAATAACTATAGCCCTATCATTAATAATAAAACACAGGTCAATCAAGTTTATCAAGCTGGCGATTTCACTCCAAATCAGCAAATCCATTGAATTCCTCATCCTCGGTGTCGCTTCTGAACAACTCTGCCAACTCCAGTGGCAGACGAAGCGCCGTTTCCTCTTCTTCTGCGTGGCTGTCGTCAGACTCAGCATCAGCTCCAGTTATTCCGCGGTGAAAAAAAATAACATATATACGTCGCACCGGAGTATAAGTCGCATGGCTAGCCGAACCATGAAAAAAAGTGCGACTTATAGTCCGAAAAATACGGTACATATGGCAACGCAACACTTGCTGAAAATGATGCAATACACATGCCACACCTCTAGGGGCGCTGTAAGACGGTCCCATCAGAGACACCAGAACAATAGAAGTAGGACGCATGCGCATAAACCCCTTCTTCTACCCGGCGTGAAGCACTCACAGGAACAAACACACAACAACAAGAAGAAGATGGCTGTGACTATGCGAGGAAATCGTGCCTTCTGTGTGTACAAATTAGTTTTATTAGTGTGCATAGTTTTATATAACTTAATTTTCTTACTGTGTGTGAACATTTTGAAAAGCATTTTTATATAATTTATATAACTTTTTATATTGTGTGTGAACATTTTGAAAAGCAGTCTTATCCAATAAAAAAAAGAAATTCAAGAAATGGTTCAGTTACTTGTTTATTTAAAAGAAAAGCTGTATACAAAAGTGAATGCAATGCAGTGGTTCATACAAAACAGCGAGAGTGCTGCTTGTTCTAGTCATGTGGTTGTGACGTCATCGTAAACAAATCCGTTCTACTCATCCAGACGACTTCGCAACGGCACTGTTGCCAGATTTTTCCACTCTGGAACCCGTTCTCAAAAAATATCGTTTTGGGGCACCCAAAACGCCGGTGCCGTGTGGACGCCAGGCCGAAACGATAAACAATTTTATCAGATTCACCTGAATCCGTTGCCGTGTGGACAGCCTCTTTGGCACATGTAAAGAAATGCTGTAGACCAAAAATGGCTTAAAAAATAATGAAATTAAATATTTCAACATTAAAAAAATACAGTAAGCAGTAAGCCATAATAAATGAAACAAAGTCAGTATTTGGTGTGAGACGACCCTTTGCTTAAAAAAAAAAAGTAGTCTGAGGTGCAGTAAGTGCAGTTTTATAAGAAAATGAGCTGTAGGTTTTACTGAGCATCTTACAGAACCAGCCCCAGTTCTTCTGGACACTTTGACTGTCACACTCGCTTCTTCATTTTGCACCAAAACCTTCAAAAGTAGCCTTCATTATATTTTCTTTTCTAATTTGAAAAGTGCTCTCTTATGTAATATGCTGCTCAGATACAAACATTTTTTCCCCTGTAATATTTAATTCTGTGCTGGAAAACGAATGTTTGGACTCTAAAATGTTTTTGTACTGACTCGATAATGTAGAAGTCATAAAATAGAAATCTGTTCAAAGTTTGTATGAAAAAAAAAAGGGTGCCTAAGACTTTTGCACAGTACTGAATACCGTAACTAAATACCAGTACTGAATTTGGTTACCATTGCCCAGGTACCAAAAGTACCAAATACAGACCAAATAATGCAGACTAGTCAAATTAGTCAAGCTGTCAAAGAATCATCACATTCATCAAGTCGTACATGAGCTGATAGCTGAGTCGGCTATACAGTAAGCCATGTAGGACGAGATTGAGTGGAATAACTGTTTTATTCTATCCACATTCACTGGATTTTGAGAAACAGAGCATTTATATTTTTATTTTTTGCAAATTCGATAAATAAAAGCTTTATACAAATCGTCAGACAGAGTCATTTCCTCTTAGAACGTATTAAAAACCTTTCGATGGCTGCACGAATTGACTTTAGTGTTATTTTTTTGTCGAAAGTGCCGTCTTGCTGTCGTGCCGAGGTATAGAACAGCTTTAGGCATTTATTTAATTCTTCCTTGGACATTTCAGTTCTGTAATTTTCAAACTTCTTTGAGCTTCAGAACCAGTCTAAAAAAATTCAACAAAATTTTAATGCTTAAAGATGAATGTGAACAAACCAGCGAAATGACAGGAGCAATTTGTGAAAAATGTGATAATAATAATTCTTGAAAAATAAAAAAAGATATCTTCTTACCATCAAATACTTTCATTACATACTTTGTTGCTCTTTTTGTTTTCGAGCAGTTTTTATTTTGTCCTCGGTTTGTTCAGCATTTTGTTTTTCTCTCCTCACGGTATATGAGCTGATAGCCTAGCAGTAGAGCAGCCAATCAGAGCACACGATTGCTCATAGTTAGTGAATGTCTCATCTCATCTCATTATCTCTAGCCGCTTTATCCTGTTCTACAGGGTCGCAGGCAAGCTGGAGCCTATCCCAGCTGACTACGGGCGAAAGGCGGGGTACACCCTGGACAAGTCGCCAGGTCATCACAGGGCTGACACATAGACACAGACAACCATTCATACTCACATTCACACCTATGGTCAATTTAGAGTCACCAGTTAACCTAACCTGCATGTCTTTGGACTGTGGGGGAAACCGGAGCACCCGGAGGAAACCCACGCGGACAACATGCAAACTCCACACAGAAAGGCCCTCGCCGGCCACAGGGCTTGAACCCTGACCTTCTTGCTGTGAGGCGACAGCGCTAACCACTACACCACCGTGCCGCCCCAGTTAGTGAATGTGGATAGAATAAAAAGTGTTCTTTGGCTTGTCCGTCTGAGATTGACAGTCCCTTAAAGGTTTTATGTAGAACTCTCTAACAGAGGGTTTCCCTTACAACTAGGCTACAAGTCGATTTCCTCTAGAGAGCTTAGAGCATAACCCATTTTCATTCCGGAATAGTACTTTTTTCTTTTCCCGGCAAATTGCGATAAATATTCAGTCATGATGTGGATACTATACTTTAATGGACTGTATAGTTTCCGCTCTCAGGATGTAACTGCAGCGTCCTTGAATGCTGCATCAGTCTCAAATGTGATTAATCTGTCACTGTCATTAAGTAGGGCGACTCTGACAGTCATGCAGTACCCAAGCAAATTTCACATTGAAGCAAATTATACACATCTCTGCTCATCTTTCCTTGCATCCTTTTCCCCCCTCTGCATCTCTCAATCATGTCACTTTAGCCTTTCTTTCAAACAACTCTGGGTTCAAAGCTGGGAGCTGGCTGCGATTTTAATTCAGGAGTCACGGTTCTTTCGCGTTCTACACTTCTGTGATAAGAAATTTTTAATGGGATTTTTTTTTTTGCAAGCTAGGCAAATCATCTCATTCATCTCATCTCATTATCTCTAGCCGCTTTATCCTGTTCTACAGGGTCGCAGGCAAGCTGGAGCCTATCCCAGCTGACTACGGGCGAAAGGCGGGGTACACCCTGGACAAGTCGCCAGGTCATCACAGGGCTGACACATAGACACAGACAACCATTCACACTCACATTCACACCTACGGTCAATTTAGAGTCACCAGTTAACCTAACCTGCATGTCTTTGGACTGTGGGGGAAACCGGAGCACCCGGAGGAAACCCACGCGGACACGGGGAGAACATGCAAACTCCACACAGAAAGGCCCTCGCCGGCCCCGGGGCTCGAACCCAGGACCTTCTTGCTGTGAGGCGACAGCGCTAACCACTACACCACCGTGCCGCCCTCTAGGCAAATCAATTTCTTAAATTTATTCAATTAATTTTTCATTCATAGACTCATTATTTGCTTCAAATTTTAATCAGCATAAATGAACAAATTCACAAACACACATTTCCAGTGGTCTGCAGGGCCCAAGGTGGTATTTTTGTTGCAGGACCTAGAGAATGTGGCTTGTGCATGGTGTGTGCACAAAAATAAACTGTAGAACATAACCAGAGTATGAATGACACGACAGGAAATTAAGCAATTTTTAATACAACTTCAGATCAGAAAAAGGTTGGGACGGTACGTTGAAATTAAAACTGAAAACAATCTTTGACCTTTATTGCACTCAGAACAATACAACAGCACACTATTTGATGTTTTATCTCGTGAATTTTATTGATTTTCAAAATAAACACATTTCAATTTTGATTCTTGCAACACATTTAAAAAAAAAACAAAAAGTTGGGATGGTAAAGCATTTACCACTTTATAATGTTGTCATTCAGGTTTCAGGTGTTATTTTGTCCCATTCTTCCTGCAAACGGGTCTTTTAAAGCTAGACTGCCTTTCAGATTTTTCAAGTGTAGGTCATAAAAAGAATTTTCCCCGACACCTGATTATTTTTGTTTAGTGGACCAAAAGCTACTGAATTCAAATCACAGACTTCCAATTTTATTAGTTTTTTAAAAATATAACAATTAATGAATTTAGAGCCATGTGACCCTAAATTCTCTGCTATTTTTTCCTGCTTCACCATGACCCAATTCAAGATACTACGTCATGCATCACGTGGTAGGGTTTTCCCCTTTCGCGCAAGGCATTGTGGGATACAAGTTTGAAACAGGAGAGGAAAATGGAGGACGTAAGTATGCGAATGGAACGTGAAAGACCGACTACAGTAATGAAAAGAAAGCGAGAAGAAAAGACGTTATGTTATATACGAAGGAAAGGAAACGCAGGACCAAACTAATAAATATCGGCGGTCAGCGAGCACCTCGGTGTGATCAGCTGTTTGTTTAGCGACAAAATGATGTAACTCATACATGTCAACCTTTGGTCAATCAAACCTGTATAACCAACCTCCAAAATCCGTATTTCCCTTATAAAATCCGTATAAGATGCAAATTAAAATAATTTACCTAAAATTTGAATGATAATTAACAATGATATATCCCAGTTACTTTTTATTCAATATTAATAACAATAAACCTTCAGAATGAATAAAAAGTATTTTTCCAGTCTCACCTGTGAAAGGTAATCCCATGTGATCTCGTTTGGACGGTAAACCTGTTGGTACAGTTAAACGCAGCACATGAATGAGGCATCTTTATTCTCGGCTACTGTCTAGACGCTATACCAGAGACGGTTGAAGAATCTCCACTTTGCCACATCCAATATGGATGACGTATGATTCTACGCAGAAGGCGGCGTCTATGTTTATATGTCTATGACTTCACGGTTGGCGGGATTCTCGCAATGCGGTGTGCGCATGATCAAAAGTGGAACGAAGTCTCGCTACCACAAGATAACGCGCGATTTCATAAGACTCTTTACTGGCTGTCTGTGCTGTACAGTACGTTTATCATCGTGGGAATTGATTATAGCTCTAAATAAATATTGAAGTTTTTTTAAAGAATCCGTATAACTTTATTTATACGCCCGTATACTACGTTTATTGAATCAAATCCGTATAAAATACGGACATTCCGTGTAGGTTGACATGTATGTGTAACTGTCAGTGCACGGTCAAAGGTAAACCTGTGCACGCACACACACACACACACGGACTTCCTCTGTCTGCTTGATTGCGCGAAGCGAGCGATTTCATGCGTATTATTTGCTCGGGAATCCCCTCAAATGAAATAACTTCCCAGCCACAGAATGGTCTGATATTTTGTGAGATATTACAGAAATAATCATATATCACAATGACCACATTTCAGAGGGAACTAAATTTCACCGATTTTATGAAATCGAAAGGCCGTCGAGCTTTAAGGTGTGCAACAGTCATTATCATATTTTTTGTTTCAAAATTCTCCACACATTCTCTATTGGGGACAGAAGGGACAGGAACCCTCTTCTTCCACAGCCATGCCTTTATAATGTGTGTAGAGTGTGGTTTTGCATTGTCTTGCTGAAATATCCCTGGAAAAGATGATGTCTGGCAGCATGGTGGTGTAGTGGTTAGCACTGTCGCCTCACAGCAAGAAGGTCCGGGTTTGAGCCCCGTGGCCGGCGAGGGCCTTTCTGTGCGGAGTTTGCATGTTCTCCCCGTGTCCGCGTGGGTTTCCTCCGGGTGCTCCGGTTTCCCCCACAGTCCAAAGACATGCAGGTTAGGTTAACTGGTGACTCTAAATTGCCCGTAGGTGTGAATGTGAGTGTGAATGGTTGTCTGTGTCTATGTGTCAGCCCTGTGATGACCTGGCGACTTGTCCAGGGTGTACCCCGCCTTTCGCCCATAGTCAGCTGGGATAGGCTCCAGCTTGCTTGCGACCCTGTAGAAGGATAAACCGGCTACAGATAATGAGATGAGATGAAGATGTTGTCTTGAAGGGAGCATATGTTTCTCCAAAAAAAACCTCAATGTACTTTTCTGCATTAATGCTCCATCACAGAAGTGTAAGTTACTTTGCCAAGGGCACTGACACAACCCCATACTGTACCATGACAGACTCTGGTTTACAGACTTGTTTCTGGTAACAGTCTGGATAATCCTTTTCGCCTTTGGTCCGGACCACACTGCATCCATTTCTTTCAAAAAACACCAGGACTTGAATTTCCATAGCTATAGACCCTTTTCACGTGACGTCACGACAGACGCGGCCGCCATTTTGGACATGTACTACCAGTAGTCTACCACAGCCAACAACGAGGAATGACGGCAAAGCATCGAAAGGAATATAGCCATCAAAGAAAGTTTTTACTTTCAGCAAGACTTCCATCATGCCATTATATTGTTGTGCACCTGGATGTAGTAACCATCAACACACAAGGCAAGATTTATCATTTTATCGGATCCCGACAGATGCTGACCGACGGAGAAGATGGATGGTCTCTAAAATATTGGCAAAATGATGTTTATTGATACAGCAATCGTGTGTAACGGGAAGCATTTGCATATCCGAAGTGTTGTGTTTACATCAAAGATAAAATAAACCGATATGACAACGACTGCTGCTGCCAGGTTGGGGACACAAACTAGTAGAAAGGAAGTGTGCCAACAGTGCCAACACACTTCCTTTGTGGTCGATTCTGCTTTAAGGTAAGATGCATTTAATTATTCGTCTGCTGTGGGTTTGGAATCGGTAGCCTGACCGATTCGTTCATGTTTGTGGTGCCATTTGTTTGTTGACGCGTGTTGAAATGGAAGATTGGTTGTTGACATGATTTCCAGTGATGCTTTGGTGCTGCTGTGGATCAGATGTGTTGAGTAGCCTGACTGGTTTTTTTTTTCTTTCATGTGGTATCATTGTTGACGCGAGGTTGTTTTTTGAACATGCCAATGCGGACACGATTTCCCCTGATGAGTTATGACTTCAGACGCGATGCGTGTGTGGAGGTGTGGAGTCCACGTGATATGTGCGTAAGATAGGCTTCTCATGTGTTTGGAGATCCGCGCTCTGAGACAAGCGCAACCACACACCCCCAAGGGAAAAAAGGGACCCCCCGAAAATATCGGCATAGTTCGAACACTGGGTTGGAGAAAGTAATGGCAAATAGTGAGTGCACAAACCATAGAAGGTAAACTGTACACAGCGCCAGGGCAGTGTGATGGTATGTCTACTTTTAGATTGTGTTAGCTTATCAATGAACACACTCGTCACTCGACGAGTTTCACGTCTTTACAACGGATACTTAAATGTGTGTTAGGTATTATTGTTGCAGTCTAAGCAGTCATTGTAGCAGCTAGATGAGCGACAACCGAAAGGGTCTGTGCCATAAACCGTTATTTCTTCATGTCCAAAATGGCGGTCGCGTTTACGAACGTCACGTGAGTGAAAAGGGTCTATAGGCATGTTCACATTACCATTTCCATGTCCATAGATGTCAATATTTCTGAATTTACAGTGGTGCTTAAAAGTTTGTGAACCCTTTAGAATTTTCTATATTTCTGCAAAAATATGGCATAAAACATCCTCAGATTTTCACACAAGTCCTAAAAGTAGATAAAGAGAACCCAGTTAAACAAATGAGACAAAAATATTATACTTGGTCATTTATTTATTGAGGAAAATGATCCAATATTACATATCTGTGAGTGGCAAAAGTATGTGAACCTTTGCTTTCAGTATCTGGTGTGACCCCCTTGTGCAGCAATAACTGCAACTAAATGTTTCCGGTGTCTGTTGATCAGTCCTGCACACCGGCTTGGAGGAATTTTAGCCCGTTCCTCCGTACAGAAGAGCTTCAACTCTGGGATGTTGGTGGGTTTCCTCACATGAACTGCTCGCTTCAGGTCCTTCCACAACATTTCGATTGGATTAAGGTCAGGACTTTGACTTGGCCATTCCAAAACATGAACTTTATTCTTCTTTAACCATTCTTTGGTAGAACGACTTGTGTGCTTAGGGTCGTTGTCTTGCTGCATGACCCACCTTCTCTTGAAATTCAGTTCGTGGACAGATGTCCTGGCATTTTCCTTTAGAATTCCCTGGTAAAATTCAGAATTCATTGCTCCATCAATGATGGCAAGCCGTCCTGGCCCAGATGCAGAAAAACAGGGCCAAACCATGATACTACCACCACCATGTTTCACAGATGGGATAAGGTTGTTATACTGGAATGCAGTGTTTTCCTTTCTCCAAACTTAACGCTTCTCATTTAAACCAAATTGTTCAATTTTGGGCTCAGCCATCCACAAAACATTTTTCCAATAGCCTTCTGGCTTTTCCATGCGATCTTTAGCAAACTGCAGACAAGCAGCAAGTTTTTTTGGAGAGCAGTGGCTTTCTCCTTGCAACCCTGCCATGCACACCATTGTTGTTCAGTGTTCTCCTGATGGTGGACTCATGAGCATTAACATTAGCCAATGTGAGAGAGGCCTTCAGTTGCTTAGAAGTTACCCTGGGGTCCTTTGTGACCTCGCCAACTATTACACGCCTTGCTCTTGGAGTGATCTTTGTTGGTCGACCACTCCTGGGGAGGGTAACAATGGTCTTGAATTTCCTCCATTTGTACACAATCTGTCTGACTGTGGATTGGTGGAGTCCAAACTCTTTAGAGATGGTTTTGTAACCTTTTCCAGCCTGATGAGCATCAACAACGCTTTTTCTGAGGTCCTCAGAAATCTCCTTTGTTCGTGCCATGATACACTTCTACAAACATGTGTTGTGAAGATCAGACTTTGATAGATCCCTGTTCTTTAAATAAAACAGGGTGCCCACTCACACCTGATTTGTCATCCAATTGATTGAAAACACCGGACTCTAATTTCACCTTCAAATTAACTGCTAATCCTAGAGGTTCACATACTTTTGCCACTCACAGATATGTAATATTGGATCATTTTCCTCAATAAATAAATGACCAAGTATCATATTTTTGTCTAATTTGTTTAACTGGGTTCTCTTTATCTACTTTTAAGACTTGTGTGAAAATCTGAGGATGTTTTGGGTCATATTTATGCAGAAATATAGAAAATTCTAAAGGGTTCACAAACTTTCAAGCACCACTGTAAATCCTAAAAAGACCATTAAAAGTAAATGATGGACTACAAATGGAATGTACCTCACATACTGTACAGCACAGCAGCCAGCAGATCATTATTTTTTTTTTCTATTATAAACTCATGCTCTGTGATCAATAACACAATAATTTATCATATATATATATATATATATATATATATATATATATATATATATATATATATATATATATATATATACTCCAACAGATCAGCCAAGTTTTTCGTTGCTGCTTTCTGCCATGGGAAAAATATATATTTCCATCCCTCACATCCTGTCAGAAATTCTCACTGGTTAACTGAGTGATGTTTAATTAGTCATATGACAAAGTGCACTCAGAGTAACATTAGTTTGTGATCTACAGTAACATAAAAATAATGATTCAAAGAAAGATATTTCGAGTTCTTTGTACAGAACTCGAAATATCTTTACATATCTTACAGAAATATCTCAACATCCTTTTTTTTTTGTTATAATCTTAGCTGATAGTCAGTTCAGAGCTTGATCGATTGCTCCTTTTGCCTACCCTTTGAGACAGCTCAGCTTGTTCAGTCAATTAATCATAGGCTAAATTAAAGTCCCAGGGAAGCAAAATCTGTGATTTCTTTCTAATGGCATTGATGTTGGTCACAATCTGCAGTGCAAAGGTGACTTTCCTTCATCTACATATCCTTTTACAGAACTTTCTGCCTTTGAGGCAATTAAGCTCACAGAAACTTCACCATCACCAATCACAAGCCTGATGTTTAGAGCTTAAAAATACCACTCGCCAAATGAGGGTAATTTGGCACTGGCAGGGAGCTCTGTTAATTTACCAGACACTTGGGCGCTCCTCATCAGAAGTCCAAGTATTATATTGTCAATAAGTGTAGCTTGTCTCCCTGTGCACACACTTTCTTTCAATTTGGCTTTGATATGACCCAGCTAATGATATCATGGATGCACACACACACACACACACACACACACACAACATTGAGCAATGTTTTGACTAGTTACTGGGTACGTAAACTAGCTACGGTGGCTGAGGAACTACAAAGTTATTTTCAAGCCCAAATGATGAAGCTGAGAAAAACTAAACTCGTGAGTAACAGCTAAACTTGTAGGCAAAAGTTTACTGAGTAAAAGCTAAACTCATCTCATTATCTCTAGCCGCTTTATCCTGTTCTACAGGGTCGCAGGCAAGCTGGAGCCTATCCCAGCTGACTACGGGCGAAAGGCGGGGTACACCCTGGACAAGTCGCCAGGTCATCACAGGGCTGACACATAGACACAGACAACCATTCACACTCACATTCACACCTACGCTCAATTTAGAGTCACCAGTTAACCTAACCTGCATGTCTTTGGACTGTGGGGGAAACCGGAGCACCCGGAGGAAACCCACGCGGACAACATGCAAACTCCGCACAGAAAGGCCCTCGCCGACCACGGGGCTCGAACCCGGACCTTCTTGCTATGAGGCGACAGCGCTAACCACTACACCACCGTGCCGCCTCCCTAAAACCTAACCGAGTAAATAAAAAAAGCAGTCACACTTTATTTTAATGAACACATATTAGGATGTAATTCAGGCTTGTAGTACTCGAGTCCGACTCGTGCCCTAATTTTAAGGACTCGTGACTCGACTTGGACTTGAACACTGATGACTCGGACTGGGACTCGGACTCGTGCATTAACTGTTTTAACTTTTACTTGGGTAGCATGCTAGCATGTTAGGTAGGGGCTGTAGTGTTACAAGTAAGGAATAAAATACAATGGGGCATGCTGTTCTCGGAAAATATCAACCAGGCTTGTAGTACTCAAGTCCGACTCGTGCCGTAATTTTAAGGGCTCGTGACTTGACTTGGACTTGAGCATTGATGACTCGGACTGGGACTCGGACTCGTGCATTAACTGCATTCGGACTCGTAAATTGGAGATGAGGACTCTGATTTTTCTTTATTTTTTGTAACATGCCATAATAATTTGGCATAAGATATTTGTATCTACATTAATTTTTGTACTAATTTCGTGTAAGTGTGTCACACCTGCGCGACTTGGCGCGTGCATCAGATAGACTCTTGGGTGCGCTCTGGACAGTGAGTGCGCCAAGCGGACTCTTGCACACGCGCTGTAAACGACTCACATCTGCACAGGATTAAGGCGCAATCAGCGCGCCTGTATAAAAACTGTGAAAATGCACTTACTTTGTGAAGTATTGAGTTGCATTCCTGACACGTTACTGAGCCTTATTTCCTTGTTTGGTTTCCTGATCCCTAGTTTCCCGTTACTCATCTTTGATTCTACCGAGTCTACAATAGCCTGTTTGTGCTTCATTTGACCTATCGCCTGTTTCACCGTTTTACGATTTTCCCTGCCGTTCTGGATTGTTTACCTGTCTTCACTTATATTGATAAACACACCTTCTGCACTTACATCCATCTCCCAACCATCTCTAACAGAATACTTCACACTCCCTGACAAAGAGAAGCACATTCACCTGTTCATACGTCATGTTCAGGAACAAACTAATGTTAATGGCTCTGAAACAGCCACCGTCAAATGGTGCAGATGGAGTCTTGTTCTCGGACTCGACTCAGATCAATAGTGGACTCGACTCGAAATTTTCTTTCATGACTTGGACTTGATTCAGACTTGAACACTGGGGACTCAAGACTGGACTCGGACTTGAGGTTTCATGACTCAACTGCAACACTGGTGTAATTAAGATCTTGTTCTTTGTTTAATATAAAATGCAAATGAGACACCTGTAAATGTAAATTCACGATGAATTAGACTTTCTTGAAAATGACTAATAAATGCATTATTAGTTGTGATAAATTATTAAATGACCTCGTTACGCAGGGGTGGCACGGTGGTATAGCGGTTAGCGCTGTCGCCTCACAGCAAGAAGGTTCTGGGTTTGAGCCCAGCGGCCGACGGGGGCCTTTCTGTGGGGAGTTTGCATGTTCTCCCCATGTCTGCATGGGTTTCCTCTGGGTGCTCCGGTTTCCCCCACAGTCCAAAGACATGCAGGTTAGGCTAATTGGTGGCTCTAAATTGATCATAGGTGTGAATGTGAGTGTGAATGGTTGTCTGTGTCTATCAGTGCGTTTACATGCACATAGAGAAAATTGAATTTCTGCCGTAGCTCGACTGAAATCGAAGTTCTAAATGCCATGGAAACACCTTAGCACGGCTGAAATCGAACCGAACTGGATTTCTCGTAATCAAGCTACGCGACCTAGATTATGCGACTGTAGCTGAGCTACTTAGTGCATGTAAACCCTGTCGAGCTACTTACTTCAGCACTACCCCTTCCGGAAGTGACGAGTGACGAGACCACAAGCGGGAAACACAACAGCCTCGGTCGGCATGACAACAGTAGTAGTAGCGAGCAGCAGAAGTAGTCAGGAGGAACAAGGAGAACGAACGTCGTCGTTCTTCTTGTGAACACAGAACTGATAACTTTCTTTATACTCTTGAATAGCTCTTCTTCATGACGACAACCGGAAGTGTACCAACATGATGGGGCGTGTAGCGCCACCTGTGGCTCGGGTGCACAATGTACCTCACACAATAGCTCGATTTCCTTGTGTGCATGTAGGATTGGATTTCTCTAGCACCCCTCCTGGGACCCTTAGCTCGATTACCGACAGTAGCTCGATTTGGATGTGCATGTAAACGCACTGTATGTGTCAGTCCTGTGATGACCTGGCGACTTGTCCAGGGTGTACCCCGCCTTTCGCCCGTAGTCAGCTGGGATAGGCTCCAGCTTGCCTGCGACCCTGTAGAACAGGATAAGCAGCTACAGGTAATGGATGAATGGATGGGACCTCATTACACAAACAGCTGAGCATGAACTTATCTGATTTCAATACACTAATCTTATTCCTATAAAATTAACAACATGTTATACCTGCATGTTCAGGTGACTTCTGAAGGCACTAATGCTACAATACATGTCCCATATTATAGTATTCATATACATTTCAATATTAATTCTTTTAAATTAAAATTTAAATCCTGTTATGTTTATGCCCTACAGTGTTATTTTTCATCAGGGATAAGACAATTGTTATTTCAGCTTTGGTTGCTTCAGTTTTGTGGATGCAACATAAGGCGGGTTTCCATTCAGCTGCTTCATGTGCAATTTGAAATTGTGAACTGAAAAGCGAATAATGAAAACACATACACTACCGTTCAAAAGTTTGGGGTCACCCAGACAATTTTGTGTTTTCCATGAAAAGTCACACTTTTATTTCCCACCATAAGTTGTAAAATGAATAGAAAATATAGTCAAGACATTTTTCTGGCCATTTTGAGCATTTAATCGACCCCACAAATGTGATGCTCCAGAAACTCAATCTGCTCAAAGGAAGGTCAGTTTTATAGCTTCTCTAAAGAGCTCAACTGTTTTCAGCTGTGCTAACATGATTGTACAAGGGTTTTCTAATCATCCATTAGCCTTCTGAGGCAATGAGCAAACACATTGTACCATTAGAACACTGGAGTGAGAGTTGCTGGAAATGGGCCTCTATACACCTATGGAGATATTGCACCAAAAACCAGACATTTAGTAGAATTTAGCTAGAATAGTCATTTACCACATTAGCAATGTATAGAGTGTATTTCTGATTAGTTTAAAGTGATCTTCATTGAAAAGAAGAGTGATTTTCTTTCAAAAATATGGAAATTTCAAAGTGACCCCAAATTTTTGAACGGTAGTGTAAATTAAAACAAAACCCTTTCAAATATCACAAAAAAGCTTGTACACTCACAAAATGGCTTTTCAGATTATTCAACAGAGCAAAATTGCAAAATTGAAATGGAAACACGTTTTACGGATCTAAGTCACATGACATGATATGAAGATGAACAAAAACAATGAAAATCACTGACAACACTTATCAGGTCTTGGAGATCCATCAGCTTATTTAAATGGAAACCCAGCTTTAATCACATAACATTATACCATGGAAAAAAAAGAGCATTTGCTATTATGGTTTCTCAGATTTATTTTTAAAAAATGATTTCTTCTATTTTGTGCAGAACTGCAGTGGCCTGCTGGTAGTCAACCTTTTTTTTTTTTTTGCTGCCACAGACATAAAATGGTTTTGACTTTAGAATATGGAACACAATCTGTCTTACTGAAAACTCATTAAGTGCTTTTTAAGATACTAATTAGTGAAGTGATTCTTATAACTCTACTTCAGAATGCGTCACATATAGTATTTGTGACTTTCAGCTTTTAAAAGCTCTTAAATTGGTAAAGTACAAATCTACAGGTATAACATGTATCACACACTAATGGTGAATTTAGATTGTTCCATTATGCTCAATAATTTGCACAACAATGTTAAACAAAGCATTAATTCCACACTCACAACTGATAATGTATTTATTAACCACTAATATGTTCCTTGATACCATATAAGTGTGACCAAATCCACAAATGCAAGTTAAATCCAGATATAAACAATATCCAGAAACGCCGCCACCTTCTCTGGGCCTGAAGTCTTTTACGATGGACTGAGGCGAAGTGGAAAATTGTTCCGAGGTCTGACGAATCAAAAGTAGAAATTCTTTTTAGAAATCATGGACACCATGTCCTCCAGGCTAAAGAGGAGAGGGACCATCCGGCTTGTTATCAGTGCACAGTTCAAAAGCCACCATCTATGATGGGATGAGGTGCATTAGTGCACATGACATGGGTAGCTTGTACATCTGGGAAGGCGTCATTAATGCTGAATGATATCTACATGTTTCAGAGCAATATGCTGCCATCCAGACACAATCTTTTTCAGGGAAGGCCTTCCTTCTTTCAGCAAGACAATGCCAAACCGTTTTCTGCACATATTACAACTGCATGGCTCCGTAGTAAAAGAGTCTGGGTGCTAAACTGGCCTGCCTGCAGTCCAGACCTGTCTCTCATTTAAAACATCTGACGCATTATGAAGCACAAAATATGACAAAGGAGACCCCGAACTGTTGAGCAACTGAAATTGTATATCAGACAAGAACGGGATAACATTTCTCTTTCAAAACTACAGCAACCGTTCCCAAACATTTACAGTGTGTTGTTAAAAGTAGACATGATGCAACATAGTGGTAAACATGCCCCTGTCCCAACTTTTTTGAAACATGTTGCTGACATCAAATACAAAATGAGCATATATTTTTCAAAAAACAATACATTTTCTCAGTTTCAACATTTGACATGTCGTCTTTGTACTATTTTCAATGAAATATAGGGTTTCTATGATTTGCAAATTATTGCATTCTGTGCGTCTCTGTGGACAGCAACCATCCACAGAGACGCACAGCTCTTGTCGCCAGAGAACTAGCCAGACTGGACATTGACATTGCAGCAGTTAGTGAAGTTCGTTTTGCAGAACAGGGCTGTCTGACAGAACATGGTGCAGGGTACACACTCTACTGGTCTGGGAAAGGGAAAGATGAAAGACGGTTATCTGGTGTGGGCTTCATGGTAAAGACTTCCATTGCCAACAAGCTTCAAAATCTCCCGTTCGGACATTCCGACCGTCTTATGTCCCTCCGTCTACCACTATGTGAAGACAAGTTTGTCACCCTGATCAATGCCTATGCTCCTACACTCCAAGCAGATCCTCTCACAAAAGAAGTGTTCTACTCAGAGCTGAGGAACCTCCTCAGCAAAATCAACGTAGCAGACAAGGTTGTTGTCATGGGATACTTCAACGCCAGAGTGGGTAGAGACTCAGATGTATGGCCAGGTGTACTTGGACGACACGGGGTGGGTAACTGTAACGATAATGGATGACTGCTTCTTGAGTTGTGTGGAGAACATGGTCTAAGCATCACCAACACCCTCTTTCAGCAGAAAGCACGGTTCAAGACAACATGGTGACATCCGCGCTCCAAACATTGGCACCTCCTGGATTACATAGTGGTGCACCAGAAGGATGTCCAGGATGTACTACACACCCGAGTCACGCCCAGTGCAGACTGCTACACAAACCACCGGTTGGTCAGAGCTAAACTCAGGCTATCTATCAAACCCCCAGTAAAGAGGAGAGGCCCACAAGTAAAGAAGCTACACATTGACAGGCTCTCAGAATGCAAGGTGGAATTTCAAGCCAAACTGGAAGAGCGTCTGAACACCATCAAAGGTAACACAAGTGAGGAGAACCCAGACCCAGAAACCCAGTGGGAGAGGTTGAAAACAATCCTTCAGGACACAACGGCAGAGGTAGCAGGCTATGAATCCAGGAAGCATAGAGACTGGTTTGATGAGAATGATACTGAGATTCAAGACCTACTGCAAAGGAAATGCTCCTGTTATGAGAGAGTTCTTGCAAGGCCAGACAACCAGTCAGCTAAAACAGCTTACAAGAATTCATGCCACACTGCACGTAGAAAGCTGAGGGAATTGCAAAACAAGTGGTGGACAGCGTTAGCAGTAGAAACCCAGAGTTATGCTGACTCAGGAAACACCCGCACTTTCTACGAAGCACTACAAACAGTATATGGCCCAACCCTCCAGATACAAGCCCCCTTACGCTCATCAGATGGCAGAAGGCTTCTCACTGACAAGGAGTCCATACTACATCATTGGGCAGAGCACTATAGAAGTCTGTTTGGAGACAAACGCCAAGTGCAGGAGGGGGCAATCAGGAGGATACCACAGCAAGCAATAAAGACAGAGCTTGACATCTCCCCTTCCCTAGAGGAAGTGAAAGCAGCAGTTGCCAAGTTGAAGTGCCACAAGGCTCCCGGAGTTGACGGTGTACCAGCTGAAGTGTATAAGCTGGGGGGCGACACCCTGCTCACAGTGCTTACTGACCTGTTTAGGGACTGCTGGGAGAGAGGAGCTGTACCGCAAGATCTCCATGATGCTGTTATTGTATCCCTCTCCCTCTACAAAAACAAAGGGGAGAAGTCTGACTGCTCAAATTACAGGGGTGTGACACTACTGTCTATTGCTGGGAAGATCCTAGCAAGGGTTATCCTGGACCGGCTTATCCCAACAGTTGCTGAGGAGAACCTTCCAGAAAGTCAGTGTGGATTTAGGGCAAACAGGAGCACAACAGACATGACTTTTGTTCTCAGGCAGATTCAGGAAAAGTGTAGAGAACAAAATGTAGGACTGTATGCTGCCTTCATAGATCTTACAAAGGCCTTCGATACCGTTGGCCGTGACGGGCTCTGGAGGATTCTAGTAAGATTGGGCTGCCCACCAAAACTTTTTCAAATCCTGCAACAGCTACATAAAGGCCAAATGGGACAAGTTAAGCACAAAGGTGAGCTATCAGACCCATTCCCCATTGAAAATGGGGTTAAGCAAGGATGTGTTTTGGCACCCACACTATTCACCATATACTTCAGCATGATGCTTAGGGAAGCCAAGGTGGATCTCACAGACGGAATTTATATACGATTCTGAATGGATGGGAGTGTTTTCAACCTGCGAAGACTCGTGGCTCGCACCAAAACCCTTGAAGCACTGATACTAGAGCTGCTGTTCGCAGACGACTGTGCCCTTCTTGCTCATACAGAAGAAGCCCTTCGGAGAGCTGTTAACCGTTTTGCTGATGCAGCAAAGGCCTTTGGCCTCACCATAAGCCTCAAGAAGACAGAAGTGCTGCACCAGAAGTCACCTCATGGGAGCTACCAGTCACCCCACATAAGTATTGATGGTACACAGCTCAACACAGTAGAGCACTTCACATACCTCGGGAGCGTTATTTCCAACGATGCTTCAGTTGACAAAGAAGTGGACAACAAACTCTCCAAAGCCAGCATTGCCTTCGGTCGACTACGGAAACGTGTCTGGAAGAACCACAACCTGTGGCTGGCTACCAAAATCCTGGTCTACAAAGCAGTTGTTGTTACCACCCTTCTCTATGGATCTGAGGCCTGGTTTCTGTACCGGAGACAAGTAAAGCTCCTGGAATGATTCCATCAGTGAAGCCTTCACTCCATCATGGACATCAAATGGCAGGACTTTACAACGAACAACGAGGTCCTGAAGCGAGCCAACATCTGCAGCATTGAGGCCATGCTCCTGTCCAGACAACTACGCTGGGCAGGCCATCTGGCACGGATGGAAGACACCAGTATGCCAAAGGCCGTTTTCTATGGTGAACTCTGCCAAGGTAAACGTGCCAGAGGTGCACCAAGAAAGCGCTACAAAGACCAGATAAAACAACAGCTCAGAGTGGCTGGCATCCCTGAAGCTGATTGGGAAAACAGAGCTGCTAACAGAGCAAACTGGAGAACTTTGACAAGGCGAGGTGCTGGGGCCCTTGAGAAAATCCGACATGATCATGCTGAAGATAGAAGAAGAAGGAGAAAGGAGGCAGCTGACCAGAACGTGTCTCCAACCCAGTTTACTTGTCAGCAGTGCAACAGAGTATGCAGGTCGAAGATAGGCCTATTCAGCCATCTGAGAGCCTGCAGGACTACCAGTACTTCCCAGAGATCCTCGACGACAGGGAAAGAGCCATGATGATGATGATGATGATTTTCAATGAAATATAGGGTTTCTATGATTTGCAAATTATTGCATTCTGTTTTTATTTACAGTTTACACAGCATCCTAACTTTTGTGGAATTGGGGTTGTAAGTAAAAGTTAACTACTTAGCAAAAGATAAACTAGTGTGTAAAAGCAAAAGCCACCCTAGGGAGCAAAAGCTAACTGAGCAAGTGTGGCCTGCTGTGATGACTCTAATTTCTGATGAACGTAAAGCTGAAAAATCCAGATTCTCTCCACGTGAACTGTTGTACTGTAGTTAGTTCTTGAATGGCGTAGCAGACTAGAAGTCTCAGACAAGCTGTCAACCAATCTAGCTCATTATAATATTATAACTCTCATACTCTGCCAGGCTGTGATTTTATGCCTCAGTTTGTGTGTTTGCATGGCCCATAATATCAGACACTTTAAAGTGCATATCACGGGTAAATTCAGGAGCAAGATCAATGTAATTCTCCTATTTTATATTAAACTTTGGTAAAATATCTGCAACATTCTGCATTCTCTGCAATTTTTTTACCTTGCGCAATACCAGAAAAATTCAGTTGAAATCAAGCCATTTGAGGCGAATTGGTCCGCCTCCGAAAAAACCTGGCATTTGGATTTCCCAGGAAACACTGATTTTCGTGACGTCATCTGCGGGACGCCTCCCTCTGAATCCTACGTCAGCGCTGGTTTGTTTATGAGAAAACGACCTGGTGGTTTTCTGCAAATTTCTTCAACATTATCGCGTAATTATTAAAATGGTTAACAGATGTATCGTAGGAGGGTGTAGCAACACAAATCTTGATGGGGTTAGTACTCATCGTTTTCCAAAAGACCGGACAATGAGAGAGAAATGGGAGCGCTTGGTCTACACAGGCTGTGCACTTAAACTGTGCAAAGCTTGCGCAGCTTGCTCGCACTTCCGCAGGTAATGTCATGAATCTGGCTCCAGACTCCCTTGGGATTTTTCCAGACACGTTTTGTTATTTTATTCTGCTGTAGACAGATGGCCTTGTGCAAAATTACCCTTCTGGATGAGTGTGTAAAGGGACATACTTCTTATCTCATTATCTCTAGCCGCTTTATCCTGTTCTACAGAGTCGCAGGCAAGCTGGAGCCTATCCCAGCTGACTACGGGCGAAAGGCGGGGTACACCCTGGACAAGTCGCCAGGTCATCACAGGGCTGACACATAGACACAGACAACCATTCACACTCACATTCACACCTACGGTCAATTTAGAGTCACCAGTTAACCTAACCTGCATGTCTTTGGACTGTGGGGGAAACCGGAGCACCCGGAGGAAACCCATGCGGACACGGGGAGAACATGCAAACTCCGCACAGAAAGGCCCTCGCCGGCCACGGGGCTCGAACCCGGACCTTCTTGCTGTGAGGCGACAGCGCTAACCACTACACCACCGTGCCGCCCGGGACATACTTTCATATAAAAAAAACCAAAATTGGTCCAGAATATGCCCTTTAAAACCTTTACGTCGGTTATTGCTTTAACTTTTACTTGGGTAGCATGCTAGCATGTTAGGTAGGGGCTGTAGTGTTACAAGTAAGGAATAAAATACAATGGGGCATGCTGTTCTCGGAAAATATCGACCAGGCTTGTAGTACTCAAGTCCAACTCGTGCCCTAATTTTAAGGGCTCGTGACTTGACTTGGACTCGAGCACTGATGACTTGGACTGGGACTCAGACTCGTGCATTAACTGCATTCGGACTTGTAAATTGGAGACGAGGACTCTGATTTTTTCTTTATTTTTTTCTAACATGCCATAATAATTTGGCGTAAGATATTTATATCTACACTAATTTTTGTACTAATTTTGTGTAAGAGTATCACACCTGCGCGCCTTGGTACGTGCATCAGATAGACTCGGGCGCGCTCCGGACAGCGTACACGCCAAGCGGACTCTCACGTGTGCGTCGTAAACAACTCGCACCTGCACAGGATTAAGGCGCAATCAGCGCGCTGATATAAAAACTGTGAAAACACACTTACTTTGCGAAGTATTGAGTTGCGTTCCTGACACATCACCAAGCCTTATTTCCTTGTTTGGTTTCCTGATCCCTGATTTCCTGTTTCTCGTCTTTGATCCTGCCGAGTCTACAATAGTCTGTTTGTGCCTCGCTCGACCTATCGCCTGTTTCACTGTTTTATGATTTTGCCTGCCGTTCTGGATTGTTTACCTGTCTTCACTTGTATTAATAAACCCACCTTCTGCACTTACATCCGTCTCCCAACCATCTCTGACAGAATACTTCACACTCCCTGACAAAGAGAAGCACATTCACTTGTTCATACGTCATGTTCAGGAACAAACTAATGTTAATGGCTCTGAAACAGCCACCGTCAAATGGTGCGGTTGGAGTCTTGTTCTCGGACTTGACTCGGATCAATAGGGGACTTGACTCGGACTCGATTTGGACTTTTTTTAATGACTCGGACTTGAACACTGGGGACTCGAGACTGGAGTTGGACTTGAGGTTCAGTGACTTGACTACAACACTGATATCAACTAGCGTACATATTTCTTTGCCAAATAACAGCACATTTTAACTAATGATAAGATATTAGAACAAACTCATTACTAGAAACCTGTGATCTGAATTACAACCAGCACTACTGTCAGAATTGCTGTGACAGAAAATCAATCAACACTTTCTGATCAATCAGATGTTTACCTCAGAAATGCTATTTAATGTGCTAGTATGTGTTTTGTTTTAGAGTGGTTTAGTGTACCAGGGAGTATAGTATCTGCTTTACGCTCCTGGTATCACAGTCAGCTAGCATCTTAGCTAGTGTGTTTTAGTGTTTTGGAGGTGTAGTGGTATAACGTGCTTTGGAGTAGCGGTACTGCGCTACCTTTAGCGGCAGAAGCTTTTGCAGTATTTTATAGCGTGCTAGAGGATTTTAACGAGCTCCTGTTTTTTATGCAGTGCAGTGCAGTGAAAGGGTGACGGCTTTATTTGTACCAGTGTGTTAAAATGTGTTATTGTGATCTGCTAATCTTTTTTTTATTGAGTCACTGTGTTGGATTTTCTGAAATGGATGCAGGGATGCAAGCCTCACTCACTTGCGAACATCTTGTATTCAATTTATGACGGTTACTCACCCCCACCCCGCCACCCCCCTTCCCCTCCCCAAACACTTCTGTCAAATGTCAATTGTGAGTGCATGTATATATATATATATATATATATGTATTCCCATATGTACTGGGGGAAAAAAAAAACTTTCAGGCTGTGTGTGTGTGTGTGTGTGGGGATGTGTGCTTAGGCTATGCGGGTGCTTAGCATGTCTGACTGTTGCATTTGTATGCAATCCATCATCTTTGGTTAGATAAAAAGATGGCAGTGTGTTTAAATTCAAATTGAACAACCACTATCTCTTCCTTCATCTCGGTCTGCCTCTCCCTCTCTCCCTTGCGCTCTCTTTTTCTCGTCCGTTATAGTCCATAGCCGAACGTGCTCTGAATAAGAAACAAGGCGGCTGATTGAGTCGCAATTTCTCTCTGCTGCTTTCATGCAAACCCTTCTGTTTCATCATGCCCCTTTTTTGAGCCTGTATTTTTCCTTCTCTCTCTCTCTCTCTGTCACACACGCACAAACACACTCATAATCTAGCTCTTCCTCCTGTCCATAAGTCTCTTTCATTTCCCCCTCCTCTAAATTCCTTTGCCTTTGATTCTCTCATTTCATCTGTCTCTTTTTTGCCGCTTCTTTCCTTTCTGATGAGCAAAAAAATCCTTTTCTCATTTCTGCTTCTCTGTCTTCTTCCACTCCACTCGTTTAATCCTTTCTTCTTCTGCTCTTTTTTCTTCGAGCTGATGAAAATCCTCACCCACACAAAAACAATCGAGCGACGCCCCTCTTCCCACATACAGCCGTAATGGGATTGCAATAACACCGGGTCTCATTCAGCATCATCCTCGAACATGCATGTTGAAGCTATATACCTGAGCTCTGTTGGACAGAAAATAATTTTTTCTTCTTCAGGATTATCATCACTGGCCCTGCCTCAGAAATTGTACTGACTCTATTTGAAGTCTTTTTTTTTCCCCTTCAGTGTTGCCATCATATTTGCAGAATTGCGAGTTTTATATACAGTCCATATGTGTTTTCTGCGAGTCAGGATGCTCAGCAAAAATTTTCTCCTCATGGATAAATAACGTTCATCATGCTTGATTTAGGCAGCACGGTGGTGTAGTGGTTAGCACTGTCGCCTCACAGCAAGAAGGTTCTGTGTTTGAGCCCAGTGGTTGATAGAGGCCTTTCTGTGCGGAGTTTGCATGTTCTCCCCGTGTCCACGTGGGTTTCCTCCAGGTGCTCTGGTTTCCCCCACAGTCCAAAGACAAGCAGGTTAGGTTAACTGGTGACTCTAAATTGACCGTAGGTGTGAATGGTTGTCTGTGTCTATGTGTCAGCCCTGTGATGATCTGGCGACTTGTCCAGGGTGTACCCCGCCTTTCGCCCGTAGTCAGCTGGGATAGGCTCCAGCTTGCCTGCGACCCTGTAGAACAGGATAAAGCGGCTAGAGATAATGGATGGATGGATGGATGGATGCTTGATTTAAAGTGTCTCTCAAATCCCATACAAATACATGAGATTTTATTTGAGCATACATATCACGTAAACAGTGAATTTCTTAATTGGTAAATTATATTCAGGATCGTTATGAGGATTTTAAGAAAGAAAAGCAGGGGAAAGTGATATAGATTGCATAATTTTCCGAATATCTGGTCTTCAGGCTGGAAAAACAATCAATCAATGTTAATCCACTCTGTTTTGAAAATGGAGAAACATTATTTCATCTCACTGCATACTGTCTATTATTCTATCCACATTCCCTGGATATGAGTAATCGCACGCTTTGATTGGCTACTCTACTACTAGGATATCAGCTCATATACCGTGAGTAGAGACAAACAAAATGGTGGAGTGTGCTGCTGAACCAACCGAGGATGAAATAAAAACTCTCCTCGAAAACAAAACCTAAAAAAATGAAAAAAAAAAAGCCAACAAAATATGGAATAAAAGTATTTGATGGTAAGAATGTATCTTTTTTTTTAATTTCAATAATTATTATTATCGCATTTTTCACAAATTGCTCCTGTCATTTCGCCGGTTTGTTTACATTCAATGCAGAAATGATTTTGTTGGATGTTTTGTATAAAGTTTTCATTTTTTGAATTTGCAAAAAATAAAAATAAAAATAAAAATGCTCTGTTTCTCAAAATCCAGTGAATTTGGATAGAATAAAACAGTTATTCCACTCAATCTCATTGGACATGGCTTATAGCCGACTCGGCACTACGTGCCTCATCGGCTCTCAGCTCATGTACGACTTGATTTCATGGAATAACTGTTAATGGGCGGCACGGTGGTGTAGTGGTTAGCGCTGTTGCCTCACAGCAAGAAGGTCCGGGTTCGAGCCCCGTGGCCGGCGAGGGCCTTTCTGTGTGGAGTTTGCATGTTCTCCCCGTGTCCGCGTGGGTTTCCTCCGGGTGCTCCAGTTTCCCCCACAGTCCAAAGACATGCAGGTTAGGTTAATTGGTGACTCTAAATTGACCGTAGGTGTGAATGTGAGTGTGAATGGTTGTCTGTGTCTATGTGTCAGCCCTGTGATGACCTGGCGACTTGTGTACCCCGCCTTTCGCCCGTAGTCAGCTGGGATAGGCTCCAGCTTGCCTGCGACCCTGTAGAACAGGATAAAGCGGCTAGAGATAATGAGATGAGATAGTTGTATACACACACACACACAAAAAGATAAAGTACTACAAAAAAAACCTTATCTTACTATTCTTTTGCAAAGAGCTAATACTAACTAAGTAGTATCAAATCTGAAAGGCAATAGTTTGATGATAAAAGATAAAAACTGATAGCTATTGCTATAAATGTCAAATAAATTATTAACCATGACTGTAGAAAGCATTCAGGCTTCTACAGAGGTTGTGCCACATTCTAACGAATCCTTGGCTATACAACAAACAGACTCATTAACTGCATTACAGTACACTGTGTGACCACAGTAACTCTCCTAAAATAGCACTGTAACAGGAAAACTGTTGACTAGCAGCACAAAGTATGAAGCAGTAATATGAACTCGGCAAATAAAACAAATCTACTCTATATATACATTACTGTGCAAACCCTGTTTTTTTTCCATGCACACTTTTTTATACCTTTCTATTTGATGACTCCTGCATTATCGAGTCAGTACAAAAACATTTTAACGTTCCAAATGTTCGTTTTGTATCTGAGCAAGAACAGAAGAACTGAGCACTGCTCAGAAAATATTCAATACTGCAATGTCAATACTTCAAATTAAATTCTTTATTTAATTATGTAAGGTCTGAGCTTATTAAGTTCTGCATCTTAAGCCACACTACTATTAATTATTCATTAATTACAGTAAAACTAATAGGTAAGGTGTGTAGATACAAGATTCAGGAGTGCAACTCTGGGCACACGGACAGCTCGTAAATGGTTAAATTGATGAATATTGTTGGCTTTTACCATTTTGTAATTACATTCTCGTTTCCGACTGCTTGGAAAGTGTTGATTCATTTTCTATAATAGCAGGTATATCCATCCATCCATCTATCCATCCATCCATAGCCGCTTATCCTGTACAGGGTCGCGGGCAAGCTGGAGCCTATCCCAGCTGACTACGGGCGAAAGGCGGGGTACACCCTGGACAAGTCGCCAGGTCATCACAGGGCTGACACATAGACGCAGACAACCATTCACACTCACATTCACACCTACGGTCAATTTAGAGTCACCAGTTAACCTAACCTGCATGTCTTTGGACTGTGGGGGAAACCGGAGCACCCGGAGGAAACCCACGCGGACACGGGGAGAACATGCAAACTCCGCACAGAAAGGCCCTCATCGGCCGCTGGGCTCGAACCCGGACCTTCTTGCTGTGAGGCGACAGCGCTAACCACTACACCACCGTGCCACATATATATGGTGAATCAAAAAATTTGATATCATTTCACAATCTAATAACTTTGCCAATTCTCGTTCAGTTGACCTCAGATTTTAACAGCGTGTGTAGAAACAGGTCAAAATTTTATGTTTCATGTTTTTTTGTTTTTATATTTTTAGGTATAGAAATGCCATTCACTGGAAAAGAAAAGGCGTTTTGTGTGTTAGAGTGCACTCGAGCACAGTCGAACAAGACTATGCAGCGTGCATTTATGAGAGAATTCTCTAAAAATGCACCAACTGCAATGCAGATTTGGACACGGCACAAAAAGTTCAAAGAGGAAGGCTGTCTGTCTGTGTCTCAGGCGGCGTGCATATTGAAAATTTGTGAAATCGTTCATGGAATCCACATACCTTTGAATTTCTTGTTCAAATGTTGAGCAATAAATCTTATGTTGATTAACATTAAGCCTGTTCAGTTTCATTTGCCTGAACTAGACTATGTAGTTTCTGGGATACTGACATCTCAAATTTTTTGAAACACCCTGTATATATACATATTTACATTACTGGCATTTAGGTACCTTGCTCAAGGGCACTTCAACCATTCCGGCTGGTCCAGAGAATCAAACCAGCAACCTTTTGATCCCAAAGCTGCGTCTCTAACCATTACACCATAGCTTCCCTACAGTACCATGCAAACCCTATCTTTTTTTCATACAAACTTTTGTTATAGATTTCTATTTTATGACTTCTACATTATTGAGTCAGTACAAAAACATTTTAGAGTTCTGAACGTTTGTGTTTTTTTCCAGCAAAAAATTAAATGTTACAGAAAAAAAAAGTTAGTATCTGAGCAGCATATTGCATACAGTGGTGCTTGAAAGTTTGTGAACCCTTTAGAATTTTCTATATTTCTGCATAAATATGACCTAAAACATCCTCAGATTTTCACACAAGGCTTAAAAGTAGATAAAGAGAACCCAGTTAAACAAATGAGACAAAAATATTATACTTGCTCATTTATTTATTGAGGAAAATGATCCAATATTACATATCTGTGAGTGGCAAAAGTATGTGAACCTTTGCTTTCAGTATCTGGTGTGACCCCCTTGTGCAGCAATAACTGCAACTAAACATTTCCGGTAACTGCTGATCAGTCCTGCACACCGGCTTGGAGGAATTTTAGCCCATTCCTCCGTACAGAACAGCTTCAACTCTGGGATGTTGGTGGGTTTCCTCACATGAACTGCTCGCTTCAGGTCCTTCCACAACATTTCGATTGGATTAAGGTCAGGACTTTGACTTGGCCATTCCAAAATATTAACTTTATTCTTCTTTGACCATCCTTTGGTAGAACGACTTGTGTGCTTAGGGTCGTTGTCTTGCTGCATGACCCACCTTCTCTTGCGATTCAGTTCATGGACAGATGTCCTGATATTTTCCTTTAGAATTCACTGGTATAACTCAGAATTCATTGTTCCATCAATGATGGCAAGCCGTCCTGGCCCAGATGCAAAAAAACAGGCCCAAACCATGATACTACCACCACCATGTTTCACAGATGGGATGAGGTTCTTATGCTGGAATGCAGTGTTTTCCTTTCTCCAAACATAACACTTCTCATTTAAACCAAAAAGTTCTATTTTGGTTTCATTTATCCATAAAACATTTTTCCAATAGCCTTCTGGCTTGTCCACGTGATCTTTAGCAAACTGCAGATGAGCAGCAATGTTCTTTTTGGAGAGCAGTGGCTTTCTCCTTGCAACCCTGCCATGCACACCATTGTTGTTCAGTGTTCTCCTGATGGTGGACTCATGAACATTAACATTAGCCAATGTGAGAGAGGCCTTCAGTTGCTTAGAAGTTACCCTGGGATCCTTTGTGACCTCGCCGACTATTACACACCTTGCTCTTGCCCTTGATCTTTGTTGGTCGACCACTCCTGGGGAGGGTAACAATGGTCTTGAATTTCCTCCATTTGTACACAATCTGTCTGACTGTGGATTGGTGGAGTCCAAACTCTTTAGAGATGGTTTTGTAACCTTTTCCAGCCTGATGAGCATCAACAACGCTTTTTCTGAGGTCCTCAGAAATCTCTTTTGTTCGTGCCATGATACACTTCCACAAACATGTGTTATGAAGATCAGACTTTGATAGATCCCTGTTCTTTAAATAAAACAGGGTGCCCACTCACACCTGATTGTCATCCCATTGATTGAAAAGACCTGACTCTAATTTCACCTTCAAATTAACTGCTAATCCTAGAGGTTCACATACTTTTGCCACTCACAGATATATGTAATATCGGATCATTTTCCTCAATAAATAAATGACCAAGTATAATATTTTTGTCTCATTTGTTTAACTGGGTTCTCTTTATCTACTTTTAGGACTTGTGTGAAAATCTGATGATGTTTTAGGTCATATTTATGCAGAAATATAGAAAATTCTAAAGGGTTCATAAACTTTCAAGCACCACTGTAAGAGCGCACTTTTCAGATTAAAAATAGAAAACATAATGAAGGCTGCTGGGTTTTGGTGCAAAATGAAGAAGCGAGTGTGACAGTAAAAGTGTCCGGAAGAACTGTGACTGGTTCTGTAAGATGCTCAGTAAAACCTACAGCTCATTTCCGCATAAAACTGCACCTCAGACTGCTTTTTTTTTTTACAGCAAAGGGTCGTCTCACACCAAATATTGACTTTGTTTCATTTACTATGGCTTACTGCTTACTGCTTACAGTATTTTTTATTTATGTTGAAACATTTCATTTCATTTCTTTACATGTGCCTAAGACTTTTGCATACGACTGTATAAACCAAGAATAAAATTAATAAAATACAGTATGTAAATCTCTGCTGAATAACCATTGGTGCTACATACTGATTGTCTAACACTAAATCATTGAGAATAATCCCTAGCCTGTGTAATTTTCGTACTGTAGTGGGCAGTAGTCCCATTACATGCAGGTAATTACAGTACATGAATTACAGCTTAATGCCACTGAATATTTATGATTAATTTTCAGTGAATAGAGAGATAATCACAGCTAGGCAATTACACAACACCTGGTTTTTAAGTTAACAAAGAAGCTAAAGCCATAACAAGCTCAGTGGCTATAGTGCATAAGGCAGTCATTATTTCAGTAGGTTTTTCTAATCTTTTCTTTTTCTGTCCTGTTCTCTCTTTATTTTGAAAGAAAACATCTTACTAATATAGGGCGGCACGGTGGTGTAGTGGTTAGCGCTGTTGCCTCACAGCAAGAAGGTCTGGGTTCGAGCCCCGGGGCCGGCGAGGGCCTTTCTGTGCGGAGTTTGCATGTTCTCCTCGTGTCCGCGTGGGTTTCCTCCGGGTGCTCCGGTTTCCCCCACAGTCCAAAGACATGCAGGTTAGGTTAACTGGTGACTCTAAATTGACCGTAGGTGTGAATGTGAGTGTGAATGGTTGTCTGTGTCTATGTGTCAGCCCTGTGATGACCTGGCGACTTGTCCAGGGTGTACCCCGCCTTTCGCCCGTAGTCAGCTGGGATAGGCTCCAGCTTGCCTGCGACCCTGTAGAACAGGATAAAGCGGCTAGAGATAATGAGATGAGATGAGATCTTACTAATATTATCATTATGACCTCTTAATATGTAAAATTCAACACAAACGAATCCATATGAAAAGTTAAGCGCATTCATAATAAAAGTCTGAAAGGTGTAGTATTGGTTTGGGTCTGACTTTGAAAGTTGTAGCCAAACACAGGGTTTCTACAGAAAATCTGAAGTAGCCGGCTAAAAAAAAAAAAAAGTAGTAGGTGGATTTGGAATTTACCGAAGGCACGCTAATGCCGTCTGGGGTCATGCCCCTCCCAGAAAATTTGGAAACTGACAGCTTCTGGTGCATTCTTAGCTTATAAATGACTTACCATTTCCCTGTAAAATACTTGCAAAAATATGTCTGAAATTTCCCTCCAGATGTTTGCGTGCTTGGCTTTCTTAGTTCCCCTCTGTAGTATGCTGCCTGGCTCTGTAACATAACTACATACACTACGGCATGGTCACGTGGCCTGCCTCCGCCAATCAGAGTGCGAGAATCGATCAACAAATTTGGCATTGCTTCCGGTAATCGAAGACAATTTCGTGGTGAAATAATTGGATTTGCAGCAAATTATGGGCAGCAGAGGCAATATAAATGGCTTGAACATTAAAAGGCAAGTTTTTTTTTTTCTGGGATCAAGTAGTCGGCGCAGACTGTCTGTGTAGGCGGAGAAAACCTCCGGTTGCCGGCGCTTGTGGACAGCTCTGAAACAGAGCTTCTCCATTTAATAGCATGGCTCAGATGTTTATTGTAAATAAATAAATGCAAACCCATGTGGACGACTCATATCCTGTCCCAGTGTGTGTCACTTTCCCGTTGTATAATTATGCCCATAAAAGCAGAAGGAGCTTTCCTGGAGATTACTGGGTGGCAAGAGGAGGAAAATCTGCTCTCTACTCACAATTTAAATAACTGATCCCATTTGATGCTAAAATCGACGTGGTGTTGCTACATTACTCTCACACAGAGCGAAAGTTAGCACAAGCCAAAGCAAGTTTGTTTTAATGGCAGGCTGCAAATATGACAACACTTTCATATTTCGAGAAAATAAGAAGGAGCAAACTTTAACATAACGGCCACCCAAATACAATCAAGTACACGAACACTAATCTCTATTGGAAATACGGAGGAGGCAAACCATGTTAAAAACACACAAGCAGTTATGCATTTTCTGAGCTGAAACTCAAATGTGTTCCTGCGCTACTCGTAAGGGCGTGAGTTCGGGTGCTCAGTTCCCTCATATTATATTCTATATAGAGCTCAAACAAAGTAAATAGGAAGTCATTAGAGATTCGTCCCAACTAGAAAATGGCAGACCTTATTTGTGCGAAGAAAATGTGATCAGAAAACATTACTGTAGGTAAATAAACCTAAATAAATCTGACACGTTAAGTTGCTGTTGAAAACCACTTATTTAAATTACTGACCTTGAAAAGGAGTTTTGAAAGGAACGGCAGACTTTCGGCACACTACTGTGTGTTGAAGAAGTGTTTGCAGTCAGAAACATTAATCTGCACTATTTGCAGCTCCACCCTTATTAGGCCTGCGTACCGGTACTGTACCGGTACTGTACCGTGAAAATCGATTCAGTACAAGTCCAAAATACCGGATCATGAAGTACCGGTACTGTACCGATATAAATTTACACCAAGTATATGCTTATTTTGTGACTGAAGATGCGTGAATCCTACCACAAAGACGAAAATTTAGCACTGGAAAAGACGTAAAATGCCGCGCTGAAACTTGAAGTCAGAGCCATCTTTGATTTGAGATCCTCTCGCCACAGTCTCACGAGACATTGCGAGAGCTTGGCTGATCCAGCGTTCTGATTGGTCAAAAAGACTCAAAAGCAGGTCAGCCAGCCATTTTTCCTTTGCTGGCATTGGCAGCCTTTGCTGCTTTGTGTAATTTTGCCGCGTAAGTTAAAGGCCACGGACTGCGCGTAGTCTATAGTACTCTAGTGTAGTCACTTCTTGCTGTGAGACAACTTATGACTTTTTGTCCCAAGTTAACTATAGTGTGAGACTGAGAGGGTGACTGAGAAGTGAGGTAGGAAACCTAGTTATGTTCAGTTTTCTTTGAATAAAGATACTGACAAGTTGTCAACAGTTTATTAATGTTTCTGTCATTATTGAAGAAGTTCAGAAGAATTTGTCAAATTGTTCAGGTACAGGTACAGGTCCGGACCTGTACCTAAACCTCTGTACCGGTACCTGTACCTGATGTTACGTTTAGGTACTGTACGCAGCTCCACCCTTATACTCTAAACCTGTTACGGCTCATGTGACAAGAACGGTCACCGAATTCAACATGGGTAATTAATTACTGGTGGTGGAGTGACAGTGCAGTGGATTATGGGTAATTTGCAGGGGTAACAAACTACATGTACTCTCGTTATAGTACTTGAGTATATGGTTCCCTATACCAGTACACTTCTGAGTATAAATCAATCAATCAATCAATCAATCAATCAATCAATCAATCAACAATCAACAGCTGTATTCAAGTGACAAACTTATAGCTGGCCATAAGTAGCCTACTAATTGGGGACGCTAGCTATAAATAAATAAATATGAATAAAATCTAAAATATATACAGTACTTCTATCTGTAATCTTAAATGCAAACGGTTGATCTTAAATCTTAAATATGTACTATAAAACTTAGAAAGCCCTGTTATTGTCAACAAAAAAAAAAAGATCCTTGATTAGAATGGAATATAAATAAATAGATATGAAAGAAATATTAAATACTCAAGTCTATAATCTTAAAGCGAGATGGCCTTTCGATTTCATAAAATCGGTGAAAGTTAGTTCCCTCTGAAATTTGTTCATTGTGATTTATGTTTATTTCTGTAATACCTAAAAAAAAAATCCCAGGCCATTCTGTGGCTGGGAAGTTATTTAATTTGAAGGGATTCCCGAATAAATAACGCGCATGAAATCGCTCGCTTTGCGCAGTCAAGCAAACAAAGGAAGTCCGTGTGTGCGCGCATGAGCAGGTTTACTTTGACCGTGCACTGACAGTTCCATCATTCTGTCGCTAAACGAACAGCTGATCACACCGAGGTGCTCGCTGAGCGCCGATATTTATTAGTTTGGTCCTGCGTTTCCTTTCCTTCGTATAGAACATAACGTCTTTTCTTCTTGCTTTCCGTTACTGTAGTCGGTCTTTCACATTTCACTCAAACACTCACATCCTCCATTTTTCTCTCCTGTTTCAAATTTGTATCCCACAATGCCTTGCGCAAACGGGGAAAGCCCACCACGTCATGCATGATGTAGTATCTTGTATTGCGTCATTGTGAAGCAAGAAAAAATAGCGGAGAATTTACGGCCACGTGGCTCTAAATTCATTAACTGTTCGATTAAAAAAAAACAATAAAATTGGAAGTCTGTGATTTGGGGCGGCACAGTGGTGTAGTGGTTAGCACTGTCGCCTCACAGCAAGAAGGCCCAGGTTCGAGCCCCGTGGCCGGCGAGGTCCTTTCTGTGTGGAGTTTGCATGTTCTCCCCGTGTCCGCGTGGGTTTCCTCCGGGTGCTCCGGTTTCCCCCACAGTCCAAAGACATGCAGGTTAGGCTAACTGGTGACTCTAAATTGACTGTAGATGTGAATGTGAGTCTGAATGGTTGTCTGTGTCTATGTGTCAGCCCTGTGATGACCTGGCGACTTGTCCAGGGTGTACCCCGCCTTTCGCCCGTAGTCAGCTGGGATAGACTCCAGCTTGCCTGCGACCCTGTAGAACAGGATAAAGCGGCTACAGATAATGAGATGAGATGAGTCTGTGATTTGATTTCAGTAGCTTTTGGTCCACTAAACAAAAATAATTGGGTGTCAGGGAAAATTCTTTTTATGACCTAAACCTGAAAAATCTTAAAGGGAGTCTGCCTTTAAATATCTCATCTCATTATCTGTAGCCGCTTTATCCTGTTCTACAGGGTCGCAGGCAAGCTGGAGCCTATCCCAGCTGACTACGGGCGAAAGGCGGGGTACACCCTGGACAAGTCGCCAGGTCATCACAGGGCTGACACATAGACACAGACAACCATTCACACTCACATTCACACCTACGGTCAATTTAGAGTCACCAGTTAACCTAACCTGCATGTCTTTGGACTGTGGGGGAAACCGGAGCACCCGGAGGAAACCCACGCGGACACGGGGAGAACATGCAAACTCCCCACAGAAAGGCCCTCGCCGGCCATGGGGCTCGAACCCGGACCTTCTTGCTGTGAGGCGACAGCGCTAACCACTACACCACCGTGCCACGCTGAGGTAAAATTCATCATAATTAAATGATATTATTATATGGCACATGCTACTTCTGGTAAAATCGTTCGCTCTGATTGGTTCCTTGGTGAGCATTATTTTTCCCATAATGCCCGTGGGCGATTACAGACTTTCTTTCTAAGTTGCCGAAAAACAAACAAAAACAAAAAGACAAATAAAAGATAAATTGGAAATCACAATGGAATCAAAAATGGTCGAAACACAAAAGACAAACACGCGTCACCGAGTTATTCAAGAAATGAGCAACGAAGAGCATTCAGAAACCACTAACCGCTAACAGAAATTTATTCTGTATGCGTGGCTCAACTACGTTACAAATATGGCGTGACTAAAAGCAGCGTCACGCCTCATTATAATGACCGTCTATTTTAATCTTAGAAATAAAAATGCCATATAATAAACTCCTTATTAACCTCGCTTGCTCGGTCTTTACGGGAAAATATCAGACCAAGATCTTGACAGTACGGACCGCGCTGTAGGCTGTAAAGACCTTGCGCTCAGTTAATAAGTTGTTAGTATTTTTACTATTTAAAAAATAGCAATGCATTGAAAAATTGTTACGCAAAACACTGCATGTACAATTTTTTAATAAACTGTCTGAGAAAGTGGATACAGATGATCATCATTGGCCCATTTTATCAAGTACAGTACTTATAGTTTTAAATGCTTTAAAGGAAACAGCGTAATAATGATGTACATAAGTATTATGTGGGTGGCACGGTGGTGTAGTGGTTAGCGCTGTCGCCTCACAGCAAGAAGGTTCTGGGTTCGAATCTAGTGGCTGACGAGGGCCTTTCTGTGTGGAGTTTGCATGTTGTCCGCATGGGTTTCCTCCGGGTGCTCCGGTTTCCCCCGCAGTCCAAAGACATGCAGGTTAGGCTAATTGGTGACTCTAAATTGACTGTGAGTGTGAATGGTTGTCTGTGTCTATTGTCGCTTTTCCACTACCAACGCGGCTGAGTTGGGCTGAGTCGAGCTGAGTGGGGCTGTTGGAGTTGCATTTCGACTACAACCGCGCTGAACCGTGCTGGCTGGAAGTGGGTGGACACATTGGGTGGAGTTAGCGAAAGTGGGTGGACGTCACGTGATGTCGTTAGGTGGCGCAAACAGTGACATCAGTGACCTTTTAAGCGGTAGTCTCACAACCCGGATAGTAAACAATAAACATGGAGGACATGGAGTCGTTAGTGTTGCTGGTCTTGGTGCTGTGGCTTGTTGTCACCGACAACGCCAACAGATACTGGCAAGAGCGTATAGATGAGGCGAGGCGCATAAGGCTTCAGAAAGTCTCGTAATTCGTAATTCTTCTTCTTCCGGGTTTGCGGTGTTTACAGATCCCAGCGTGCTCGCGGGGCGTGTGTGGGCATGTGAGGACACTCCTCCTCACCAATCAGTGCACAGGGGAGTGTCTCCTCACGCCCCTAGCCCCACTCGGCTCGGTTTGGCTCACTTCAGCCCTACTCCAAAACCGTGCGAGTTTTGGGAGCTGAGCAGGGCTGAAGCGAGCTGAGTCGTGCTGCTCTAAGGTAGTCGAAACGCGAGCCGTGTCGGGCTGAAGTGAGCCGAAGCGAGCTGAAGTGAGCTGAAAAAGGGTAGTGGAAAAGGGCCATAAGTGTCAGCCCTGTGACGACCTGGCGACTTGTCCAGGGTGTACCCCACCTTTCGCCCATTGTCAGCTGGGATAGGCTCCAGCTTGCCCATGAGCCTGCACAAGATAAGCAGTTATGGATAATGAATGGATAAGTATTATGTGAGCCAAAACATGTGAAGATATCGCCATTTCACTGCTTAAAAAAGGATACCTGTACAGACAGGCCATTAACTAGCTAAGTGAGCTAGTCTAGCCAGGCAAAAGCTCTGTATTAAAGGAGAACTGCAGGCAAATTTTTTATCATCAAAATTCTATTTATCTCATTTTATAAAACGTACGAATGCACTTCTGATAGCTATTTTGTCGCTGCTATAGCAAGTTATGAGTGTTTGAAATATGCTCTGTAATATATCAGTCCATATGTCAAAGCAATGGCTGTAAACAAGATTCGTTGAGACCTGTGCGAGACATCGTAGGACGGAAGTAAAATGTACAGCGGAAATTAAAGTGACCAACATCTGCCAACGTTGTCAAAAGACGCACGCGCTGTCCTTCGAATGCTGACGTAACCAAGCCGGAAGTTTTCTCTGTATCCGAAATCGCTCCCTACTCACTATACAGGGCACTATATAGTGAGGACGCCATTTTGTAGTGCTGTCCGAAACCTTAGTGGGGATTATTTACACCCTATATAGGGCACTCAAAGTATCCCACAATGCATCGTGAAAAGTAGTGTACAACCGACGGTCACTAACCAAAGCAATATATCCCATCATGCATTGCGGTCGCGCTGAAAGAAATCAAATTAAAAGTCTCAAATTTGATTTAATAAAAGGCAGCGGCAAAGAAGAAAGTATTCAGCCTTGATTTAAAAGAACTGAAAGATGCAGGTACTTTGTATTGATTAATGTGGGAAATGCGCTCAGTATAATATGGATTTATCACAAAAATACATGCATGTGTTTATTATTTTGAAAACCCACCAGCCGACTGATCTGGCACGTTTTAATTGTGTGACAGTAATGACGTAAATACCAGAGCGACAGACTAGTGTCCGAAAGCGGGTTTTTTTCATTTAACCAATGATTCGAAGTCGTATGGAATAATCTCCGTCACTGATGAAGCTGGCAAATTTTTTAATTAATCTAAATTGGAATGATTTGGCGATCTGGCTGCTGTGTAAACAGTTTTCAAAATGGCGGCGCTGACACTTCACATTTGAAGTCTTGTACAAGTCTTGTGAAGATCGCTCAGATAACGACGCCTGCCGTGGACCAAACGAACTACATTCAACATGGCTAAAAACCGAAAAGGCTGATAAGTGTAATATAATATGCCAATACAAGTCACAATATAAGGTTACTAAAACCGAAAACGCAATTGAATAACACGTTAATTAAGAAATATAGCAAGTTTAAAAATGACTTCAGTTCACCTTTAATTTTAGGATGTCACTTTGATGTTCAGTAGTGATTGCTTGCTGTGTTAAAGCATGAATCATCGTCGTCACTGCTGAACGTGATCCGGGCTTGAGCCGAACCATGTTTGGTTGACTTGGTCAGAACTGCAGCAGCAGCAGGGTGGCCAGTTCCTTTCTGCGCATTCACACTCACACCTACGGTCAATTTAGAGCCACCAGTTAGCCTAACCTGCATGTCTTTGGACTGTGGGGGAAACCAGAGCACCCGGAGGAAACCCACGCAGACACGGGGAGAACATGCAAACTCCGCACAGAAAGGCCCTCGCCGGCCACGGGGCTCGAACCCGGACCTTCTTGTAAAGCATAAATAAATATGAGGTAATGAACCTAGCAAGCTACTGGAACTCCAACTGGATTTCTGGAGCTAGCTAAGGTTATGTTTCTTTCCATACTGCTGAGAATTGAGATGTTCACTTCAAGTTGTGTCAGTTGTGAATTTTGAAGGTAATTACTTGTGTAGATTTTCACTAGATGACTTATTCTTACAACCCCGATTCTAAAAAAGTTGGGACAAAGTACAAATTGTAAATAAAAACGGAATGCAATGATGTGGAAGTTTCAAAATTCCATATTTTATTCAGAATAGAACATAGATGACATATCAAATGTTTAAACTGAGAAAATGTATCATTTAAAGAGAAAAATTAGGTGATTTTAAATTTCATGACAACAACACATCTCAAAAAAGTTGGGACAAGGCCATGTTTACCACTGTGAGACATCCCCTTTTCTCTTTACAACAGTCTGTAAACGTCTGGGGACTGAGGAGACAAGTTGCTCAAGTTTAGGGATAGGAATGTTAACCCATTCTTGTCTAATGTAGGATTCTAGTTGCTCAACTGTCTTAGGTCTTTTTTGTCGTATCTTCCGTTTTATAATGCGCCAAATGTTTTCTATGGGTGAAAGATCTGGACTGCAGGCTGGCCAGTTCAGTACCCGGACCCTTCTTCTACGCAGCCATGATGCTGTAATTGATGCAGTATGTGGTTTGGCATTATCATGTTGGAAAATGCAAAGTCTTCCCTGAAAGAGACGTCGTCTGGATGGGAGCATATGTTGCTCTAGAACCTGGATATACCTTTCAGCATTGATGGTGTCTTTCCAGATGTGTAAGCTGCCCATGCCACACGCACTAATGCAACCCCATACCATCAGAGATGCAGGCTTCTGAACTGAGCGCTGATAACAACTTGGGTCGTCCTTCTCCTCTTTAGTCCGAATGACACGGCGTCCCTGATTTCCATAAAGAACTTCAAATTTTTATTCGTCTGACCACAGAACAGTTTTCCACTTTGCCACAGTCCATTTTAAATGAGCCTTGGCCCAGAGAAGACATCTGCGCTTCTGGGTCATGTTTGGATACGGCTTCTTCTTTGAACTATAGAGTTTTAGCTGGCAACGGCGGATGGCACGGTGAATTGTGTTCACAGATAATGTTCTCTGGAAATATTCCTGAGCCCATTTTGTGATTTCCAATACAGAAGCATGCCTGTATGTGATGCAGTGCCGTCTAAGGGCCCAAAGATCACGGGCACCCAGTATGGTTTTCCAGCCTTGACCCTTACGCACAGAGATTCTTCCAGATTCTCTGAATCTTTTGATGACATTATGCACTGTAGATGATGATATGTTCAAACTCTTTGCAATTTTACACTGTCGAACTCCTTTCTGATATTGCTCCACTATTTGTCGGTGCAGAATTAGGGGGATTGGTGATCCTCTTCCCATCTTTACTTCTGAGAGCCGCTGCCACTCCAAGATGCTCTTTTTATACCCAGTCATGTTAATGACCTATTGCTAATTGACCTAATGAGTTGCAATTTGGTCCTCCAGCTGTTCCTTTTTTGTACCTTTAACTTTTCCAGCCTCTTATTGCCCCGTCCCAACTTTTTTGAGATGCGTTGCTGTCATCAAATTTCAAATGAGCCAATATTTGGCATGAAATTTCAAAATGTCTCACTTTCGACATTTGACATGTTGTCTATGTTCTATTGTGAATACAATATCAGTTTTTGAGATTTGTAAATTATTGGATTGCGTTTTTATTTACAATTTGTACTTTGTCCCAACTTTTTTGGAATCGGGGTTGTACTTGAGTAATTCTCTTGATCATGACTTCAAGTGAATTATTACTACAGCAGTGGTACTTTTACTCAAGTCAGTGTGGTTTGTAGTCATTCCACCTCTACAAGGAGCTAAGCTGGACTGTCTGGTGGAAAACTCCTCATAGTCTGGGTCTCAGTGGAGACAAGAATTCTGGAATCGTAAAGACACACTGCCCTGTATATCAATCACATAAGCTGATCTAATATAAGCAGCTAATGATTATGCAATCAACCCTATAATCATGTGACGTCTTTGCAAACCAGATGAATCGCAGACATATATTTGAAGTGATGGAGTCCTAAAGATAGAAAGAACATTACCTTTGATTGTGAGGATTGTGAAGCTGCTTCCCTCGAGGTAAAGCTTGAGTACCACTTCACTGCCTTAAAAGATCAGCATCCAAACTGAAGTGTTTGTGTCTTTCTCCGTGTATGTTCTGGAGTTTTACCACAGAGTCAGAGGTTTGGAGGATTTTTTTTTTTAGAGATATCTGTGCGTTTATTCCTAAAAAACACCAGACTGGATTTCAGGGGTGTGGGCTGTCACCAGGCAATCCCAAACCGAAGAAAGACAACATGGGTTGGGCATAATGGAGGTCCGATTCATTTCTTATAAGATAATCCTTTAGGTGATCAAAGCATCACCATTGTTCTGGATCTTTCTCACAGAGCCTTGCTGGTCATAACCCAGATGGTTTGTCTGTCTCACAATTGTCCTGCATCATGGATTAAATGCTTCTTGTGTTTTTGCTCACCATGCACGATCTTTTCCCACCATCCCTGGCGTGCTGTAACTTTTCTTTATGCTGGCGTTTGTTTTCGCATTGAGGAAAGGAAATGCTCTTGGACGTTACCGGTAATTCAATTGAAATCCCTTGTGCTTGCTGGTGATGGTCAGAGAGAAGGAGGGACCATTGATCTTAGTTTAGACCAGAAGTGTCCTTGTTCTGCTGAGAAAACAAATGGAGGCTTTTATTAGAGATAAAGTTATATTAGCTGATATAAAAGCAAAGGGTTTTAACAGTGATTTCTCCCTTTTGAGAATGAAATAGATCTGATGGTAGTGTACCTTTTTCGAGCCAGAATGATTGCTTAAGCTCATTCAGAAATAGTGCGAGTGGATAATAACGGGATTAGAATTGCTTGAATCTTGGGCCTGAATCTTGGGTTGATTTCTGCTTTGACCATAACTACTGATTTGGCTCACTGTTTGGTTGGTTCCATAAAACCCAACAACATTTTTAATGTTTTTTTTTCCTCATAAAAAAGGTCATCATGTTTCATGGTAAAGCAAATGTGAACCTTCAGGAAAGTACAATGTGAATTTCAAATAAGGACATAAACAAAAATATTACAGGTTTTTCTTGGAAATGCAATGGTTCCATTTGGAAATCCCAAAAAGCAAATGATCCAATTAGCAATTTTTTCATGGCAGGTAGTTTACATTACAGGCATTTAGCAGATAAACTGATCCAGAGTGACATACCGTACAACAAGGTAGTACATAACACAGTGCTCCTGGAGCAGAGAGGATTAAATGCCTTGCTCAAAGGCCCAACAGTGGCAGTTATATCAACATAAAAATAATCAACATATCAACATAAAAATAAAATCACTTGAACCTAGGATAATACTAAAGCTGTACACCAAATTTAATCAAAATCTGTTCACTAATTTTTGTATTATGTTAGGAACAGACAAAAAATCCCGGCTCTGCATACATATCTGGATTTGCATCAAAATCTAATCAATTGTTCCTTGGCCCATGGTCAGGGGCGGTCCTGGGGGCGGGCTGACCGGGCAGCCGCCCGGGGCGGCATCGCGGGGGGGGGCGGCACGAGCGCGGGCGCGAAAAAAAAAAAGGTCCCCCCCAAAAAAAACCCCGAAAAAAAACCCAAAACAAGACGGGCGTGTGTTGTGTGTTGCGCAGGTGACGTCATCAGTGTGTGTGTGTGCCTAACTTGTCGTAGCCCCATAATATGCACAATCCCGCCAGCGGAACGTTGTACTAGTCATCAAAAAGACTACACTACTACACAGAGTCTTAAGTAATACATTATGACTTGATCATTGCCATTCTGGTAACAGCAAATTTATAACGGGCCGTGTCCGCAACGTACAACACACGACGAGAAATGTTTAAACGACCATGTAAAGCTGTTAACATTCTGTTGGCTAATACAGAGCCCAACGCGCGGGGGGGGGCACGAGCACGGGCGTGAAAAAAAACGGTCCCCAAAAAAAAAGGTCCCAAAAAAAACAAAAAAAAAAGACGGGTGGGGGGCGTGCGCCAGCAGGGGGTTTCGCCCGGGGAGTAAATCACTCTACGATCGCCACTGCCCATGGTTCACCTTAAATCACTATTTCATCAAAATCCGTTATGTTGGGAACAGACAAACACATTCGAAAACATAACCTCCTCAAACACAGTTGGTGGTAATGAAGCCAACTAGTCAAAGTAATGGCTTGCCCTTGAAAACAATATGACGGTTTTCAGCCTCACTTTCATTTGGACTCAGTCTTATTCTCGACTTGGCCTTGACCCCTTTAAGATGTGGTTTTGACTTGATCTCAGCTAGTCCTGGTCTTGGAAGTATATCAGACTTGACAAAGGCAATCCTGACTACAGCCCGAGTATCATTTACTGTTTCGTTGATGAAAAGTAAAGCAAAAATGTCCATCAAAGACCCTTCTGTCAGGACGAAAAAATAAACAATAACTAGATAATAAATCACTCTTCTGCTCCAAATGTACAAGTACGATGGAATGGAATCTCTTGAATGAATAACAACAAAAATGTCAAAGAGACAAAGGTGAACAGTATATACACTTATAGACATAAATTATTAGAGTAATTAGAGTATTAAATCGGGTCCTGCAAAGGAGTTGGCGCATGTTGGAGACAGTCTTAGCTGTATAATACATTCAGCCACTTTCATTTAGCAAACGCACTGCAAAAAATGAGGAGAAATGCTTTAGTGCGCCTTTAATGAGAACGCGTATTTATAAAATGACCTGCCATTTTTTGCATTCTGTAAATTTAAAAAAGCACCGGGGAAATCTGAGGGAGGGAGTCTAAAACGTAAAATTCCTGTCTGTTGACGAAAACCAATAATAACAACAAAATTATAAAAAAAATATGACTAAAACTGGCGGCATGGTGGTGTAGTGGTTAGCACTGTTGCCTCACAGCAAGAATGTTCTAGGTTCAAGCCCAGTAGCTGACAGGGGCCTTTCTGTGTGGAGTTTGCATGTTCTCCCCGTGTCCGCATGGGTTTCCTCCAGGTGCTCCGGTTTCCCCCACAGTCCAAAGACATGCAGGTTAGGTTAACTGGTGACTCTAAATTGACCGTAGGTGTGAATGTGAGTGTGAATGGTTGTTTGCCTCTGTGTGTCAGCCCTGTGATGACCTGGTGACTTGTCCAGGGTGTACCCCGCCTCTCGCCCATAGTCAGCTGGGATAGGCTTCTGCAACCCTGTACAGGACAAGCGGTTATGGATGGAAATGTGACTAGAAATATATTTTCATCAGAAGATTAAGACTAAATCCCAATTATCTGTTAAATACACTCGCCGGCCACTTTAATAAGAACTTGTTCTTGGTTCTAAGATTCCCGTTCTTGGCTGGCAGGAGTGGAACCCAATGTGGTCTTCTGCTGTTGCATGCTGAGATACTTTTCGTCTCACCACGGCTGTAAAGAGTGATTATATGAGTTGCTATATCCTTCCTGGCAAAAAAGCCCGAACCAATCTGGCCATTTTCCTCTGACCTCTCTGATCAACAAGACATTTCCACCCACAGAACTGTCGCCCACTCACACGATGTTTTTTGTTTTTCACACCATTCTAGAGACTGTTGTGTGTGAAAACCTCAGGAGATCAGCAGTTTCTGAAATACTCAAACCAGTCCATCTGGCTCAAACCAACACCCATGCCACAGTGAAAGAAAGTCACACTTTGAGATCACAATTTTTCCCATTCTGATGTCTGAAGTGAACATTAACTGAAGAAGAAGAAACCTTTATTTGTCACATGCACACTTCAAGCACAGTGAAATTCATCCTCTGCCTTAACCCATCTGAAGCAGTGAACACATGCACACACACCCAGAGCAGTGGGCAGCCACACTAGAGCGCCTGGGGAGCAGTCAGGGGTTAGGTACCTTGCTCAAGGGCCCCCAAGCCCAAGGCCGCCCCACGTTAACCTCACTGCATGTCTTTGGACTGTGGGGGAAACCGGAGCACCCAGAGGAAACCCACGCAGACACGGGGAGAACATGCAAACTCCACACAGAAAGGCCCTCGCCGGCCGCTGGGCTCAAACCCAGAACCTTCTTGCTGTGAGGCAACAGTGCTAACCACTACACCACCGTGAAGCTCTTGATTTGTATCTGCCTGATTTTATGCACTTAGTGCAGCAGATAACATAATATTTCAGAGGAATCTTTCAAATTGTGATACAAGCACCAAATTTGGCACAGATACTCCTTAGACATTATTCTTTTGAAAAAGTACACGGGCCACTTGAAATTCAAGATGGCTGCCCATTTTAAAGATGGCCGCCATGTCCAGTACAGAAATATATCGTTTTGCCATAACTATGCACAGACTTGTCCGATATGGATGATTCTGGCATCAAATTATACATTTTTGACCATGTAGAATCCAAATCTGCGAGAATAAAATCACTCGGAAGCTTACTTTTGCCTTATTTTTGGCCTTTTGTAAAATAGTCCACTAACATAGCTAGCATGCATGTTTGTATAGACTGTAGCAATAATTATAGTTTGGGGTGTAGGGTGTAGCAGTAGAGGTAGAGGATGTCCTCGTCATAGCAATCAGTGTTCTGCCTCTCCTTCAAGGGATTGGTCTGCACCAGTTGTGGGTGGCCTTTGGCCAAGGACGGAACCTGAGATGGATTCCTGTACATGACCTGCACCTCTCTTTAGGACTGGAGAAGAGCAAAGGAATACTCTTCTTCCATGCCTTCACTGGTTGCGATGTTGTATCAGGCTTCCGCAGCAAAGGGAAGAAGTCTGCATGGCAAACCTGGGATGTGTATGCTGAAGCTTCTGATGTCTTTGCCAAGCTCAGCCAGTACCCACCAACAGTAGATGATGATGATCTGGAGGTCCTGGAGAAGTTTGTGGTGACAATGTATGACAGGTCCAGTACAGTTGCACGTGTTGATGATGCCAGGCTGGATATGTTTGCTCGAAAGCAGAGGCCATATGAAGCCATCCCTCCAACTCAAGCAGCACTACTTCAGCATGCAAAGCATGCTGCCTATCAAGCAGGCTGTATATGGAATCAGTCAACACTGCGCCAACCAGAAACACAAAGTCCTGCTGACTGGGGATGGACAGAGAGTGGAGACACATGGAAGGTCTTCTGGACAACGCTTCCACCTATTGCCGAGAGTTGCCAACAGCTGACCAAATGTGGATGCAAATCTGAATGCCGTGGAAGGTGCAAATGCTACCGATTCAGTCTCACCTGCACCGGACTATGTAGCTGCAAATGTGAGGACAAGTGAAACTATGCAGCTCACTGCTGGGGTGAACAGTGCATTTGTGAGCTCTGTATTTGACTCATTGCACTCTGCAGTGACAAACATGGACCATAACTAAACAAATGTTTTTTTTTTCGTTTCCGTTTCCGGTTGAGAGTACATCGTGCGCGTTCTGGCTGCCGCTTCTCACCGGAGCTCTTATTTTATTTCTTTTTATATTTTTTTCTTTCCTGTGTGTTTGTGTAGTTTGGTGTTTGTTTGAGTGTTTTGTCCGCCGGTTGTGGTGTAGCTCTGGACCCAGTTTGGGGCGTTGGTTCCCTCCAGGCCTTGGTTCGCTGTGGGTGATGCCTGTGCTCCCAGCTATGGACTGCAGTGAGCTCGTTGCTCAATTTACATCGTGGTTGTCCAGCGCTCTGTGCTTTAACGCTTGGCGTGATGTTCCGAGCAATGTTGCTCGGTGGCGTCGCAGTGGCTGTGCAGGCGGTTTGGGACACACCAGCGCTCTGTGTGGCGGAGCTTCTCTGCTCACTGTGTGGATCCACGGCGTGGTGTTCGAGCGATGTTGCTGACGGCGTCACGGCGGCGGTGCTGGAGATGTGGGACTTGTTTTTGTGCGCCTTTTGGTGGGACTGTGGCTGCTACACCACAGGAATTACATCCTGACCCCTACTTGGTGGACTTTTTATTTTTTATTATTTATTTATTTATTTTTTCTTTCTTTCCTTGTCTATAATTGTAAAGCGTCCTTGGGTTTTTTGAAAGGCGCTATATAAATTTAACTTATTATTATTATAGGCGGCACGGTGGTGTAGTGGTTAGCGCTGTTGCCTCACAGCAAGAAGGTCCTGGGTTCGAGCCCCATGGCCGGCGAGGGCCTTTCTGTGTGGAGTTTGCATGTTCTCCCCGTGTCCGCGTGGGTTTCCTCCGGGTGCTCCGGTTTCCCCCACAGTCCAAAGACATGCAGGTTAGGTTAACTGGTGACTCTAAATTGACCGTAGGTGTGAATGTGAGTGTGAATGGTTGTCTGTGTCTATGTGTCGGCCCTGTGATGACCTGGCGACTTGTCCAGGGTGTACCCCGCCTTTCGCCCGTAGTCAGCTGGGATAGGCTCCAGCTTGCCTGCGACCCTGTAGAAGGATAAAGCGGCTAGAGATAATGAGATGAGATTATTATTATTTTCCAGTTGTGCATTTAAAAATAACAAATAAATAAAATAGTTTGTAGGATATGTTCTGGTCTATGTATATTTTTCATCATATTTTTGCTAGAAATGGCAGAAAGGAGCTCCCTAGAAGGTTAAGAGTGGGATTTTTAGATTTCTCATAGTCAAAAACCTACTTTTAGACACCAAGATCATTCAAATCGGTCAAAGTGGCCAGATTATATCCCATTTTCAAGTCTGCAGCGGCGGCCATCTTGAAAATAAGCAGCCATCTTGAATTTCAGGTGGCCCGCGAACTTTTTCAAAAGAATAATGTCTAAGGAGTATTTGTGCCAAGTTTGGTGCTTGTATCACCATTTGAAAGATTGTTCCAGTTATCTGCTACACTAACTGTGCTGCTGTCAAAGGACTGGCTGATTAGAGAACTGCATAAAGCAGCAGGTGGATGTGTTAGGTGTTCCTAATAAAGTGGCTGGTGAGCGTATAACAGTGAAATCGAAGTAGAAATAACGGGATGTAGTTGTATACCTATATTAAAGACAAATAAATAAATAAACACAACAAAAACGTGGGGTTTTTTTTTCCTTCATGTTTTAAATACTGTTTCAAAAAAAGGTGCTACCGTGTTGTAAGGAATTTAGCAAGTGTAAAAACATGACATTTATATCTATTGTCTCACAGTTTCAGTTGAGTTTCTATTTGCAGAACAATCTGTTTATAACAATGTTTATATTTTCTCTTTGTCACTGAAAAAAAGGTCTCCAACACAAAATGGGAAGCTGTTGACTGGCTGATGCTGGCATTGCTGTACAGTTAACGATGGTGTGTGAACATGAATGTTTAATTGTAACGTTGTCTGAACTGTCACACTGCTGTGTTGATCATGTACCTCGAATAACAACATTTATTTAGACTGGGGCCTTTCTGTGTGGAGTTTGCATGTTCTCCTTGTGCCTGCATGGGTTTCCTCTGGAGGCTCTGGTTTGCTCCGACAGTCCAAAGACACGCAGATTAATCCAACTGGCTAATCTAAATTGCCTAAAGGTGTGTATTGCCTCTTTTCCACCAAATCAGTTCCAGGGCTGGTTCGGGGCCAGTGCTGGTGCTGGTTCACAACTCGTTCAACTTGCGAGCCAGCTGAGAACCAGTTTGCTTTTCCATAGCTCGCGGTGCTAAAGGAAGCCACGTCATTACGTCGCTGTATACGTCAGTTATATCGCTATGTTTGCATAAACCTTAGCGCGAATATCGAAGCAAAAACAACACGGAAGAAGCAGCAGCAGCAACAACAACAATAATAATAATAATGGATGACTTTGCATTTGTACAGCTGCTGCTTCTCGTCGCTTAAAAATGGCGATCTTTCGCGGTCTTGTTATTGTTGTTGGTCTTAACAACTCCGCCCCCCCGCTGACGTAAGCGGTTCTTTCCTCTGGCCCAGCAGAGAGTTGCTGCTAGCCTGGAACCAGTTTTTCTGGCCCCAGAGCCAGTTCTTTGTCAGTGGAAACAGAAAACCCGGTTCCAAACTAAGCACTGGCCCCGAACCAGCCCTGGAACTGCTTTGGTGGAAAAGGGGCATATGTGAGTGTGAATTGCTGGGTTTCAGTCACTTTTCTTAGCGTTTTTACTGGCAGTGAAATAGCTGGTGGTCTAAACGGCTGCCGTAGTGCAAACAACTAGCGATAACTTATCAGAGTACACTCGTAATCTAGAAGCCACTGCTCGCTTTAGATATATTCAGAAGATTGCTATGTGCAATGGAATCGACTCCTACAGTCTGGGAAAGAAGGATTTGTCATACAATCTCAAAAACTACCCTTCAGTCGAGTTCTCCGACATCTCAAACTATCTGCTGTTGCAGACATCCTTCTACACCACAACACAGATGAAAGCGTGGAAGAGTATGGAGGCTTACAACTTTTTTCTTTGTGGCTGGGAAAAGGACCTCGGTATCAAGTCGCTGCCGAATGAATCCTGGATTGTTTTTGTCCGTGTAAATATGTTTTTTTTAAAGCTTTTTGTTCACGTCTTTACAACGAAGCGCTGCAAGTTGAAGCATAAACAAACAACAGTTCGCCTGATTCTCACTTGTGTTGGCTCTTATCTCTCAGCTAAATCATTCACAAAGATCATCAGAAACCCCTTTAAAGACCTGAATCTTAGTTAAACAAGACGGAGAAGTGATCACGGCGCATTGTAACTGTACGGCTGGGTAAGAATTTTGTCACGACCTTCATGCATATGGACTTTGTGAGGAGTAAACAAAGAAACAGCTGGGGCTTTAGTGCTTCGTGACTACAAAAGTACCAAAAAATAACGACAATAGCAAGAAAAGTGCTTGGAAAACACTAAGGACAGAGCTGAGAGGAAAATACAAACCTTTCACCAAGTGATCACTGCAAACTCGAGCATGCTTCGACTCGGCTCCCTTCGATTTCAGTGAGAGGTTCAAAAGCCACCTTTCTCGGCGTCTTTTTGTGAAATCCTGTGTTCATTCACCCTTTTTTATTAGTTCACGGGGAACCCTGAAGAAACTTTTAGCAGTTTCATGGTTTGATTGATTCGAACAACCTAAAACAACGCAAGCGTAAGGCATTTTTCATGCGAGCGATGCAGCTTCTCCGTACAAACGCTTTGTCAACTGAGCTTTGGTAGACCACCAGCTAAAGTTTTGAATAACTAATGAGGTGGATGTAACATCACGTGAAACCCAGCAATAGCTGTCTGTCTCTCTGTGCTGATCCTGCGATGGATTGTCGGCCCGTCCAGGATGTACCCCAGCTCTCGCCTGAGGTCGGCTGGAATTGGCTCCAGCTTCCCTGTAACCAGCAACGGATAAACCGCATAGAAAATGAATGAATAAATGAAAATTCATTTGAGGTATTAATCGGAAGACTACCTGGAGATATTGACAGGGATTGGCCCAAATGAAAAGTGTGTGATGAAACAGTACTGAAATGCATCAGTTTTTAGTGCACATTTTTAGCAACTTCAAACAGCTCCCTTTTGAAGAAGCCAAAATAAATGGAAGTCTTTAATCTGATTACTTTTCATATTAGTCTGAGATCTTTCAAATACTAACAAGTCATAAATATGCGCAGAAATATTTTGTATGATCCAGCTGTTTTTGTTGTTTGTTGCACTGTGCTTGAAAGCTTGATGAGACTGAACGACGGCACTGAAACTCGGATTGCTCATAAATGTGAGTGATGAATCAGAGACCTGAACACAGTTCCAGGCTTTTTAAACTTGATGAATTAATTTCACCCATGAATGGTTTTAAAGATCTCTGAACCTTCTTCTAAAAGTACCAACTTATGGGTTACATTAACTTCTCATCAGTTATACATGCACTGTAAATTCCTGATTCTAGAGTGTAACGACATGACAAGAGTTAGAAGTTAAAATGCATGCTTGATTTTTCCTCGAAAACTTTTAAATAAGGTCAGCGAGTTGGGTACATCACGCTAGAGATTTCTTTATTTTGGTATTGTTTAGATAAAGGCTTATCTAGGCATTTTTCTAATTTTTTTTTTGTCTCATACATTGGATTATGTATAAGGTATACATTCAATATATATATATGTCACGTATACACCAATCAGCCATAACGTGAGGACCACTGACAGGTGAAGTGAATAACATTGATTATCTTATTACAATATACCGTGGGTTGGCCTAGTGGTTAGCTTGTCCGCCTTTCGACTGGAAGATCGCGAGTTCTTCTTGCAGTCGGGTCATACCAAAGACAATCATAAAAATGGTACCTACTACCGTCTGGCAAGGCACACTGCAATACAGATGCGGGTGAGGAAGTCAAACTCTCGCGGTTACCAAATAACTAGCCCCCTACTATAACCCTAGCTGTATCGGCGAGAGGCCGAGGGCTATCGAAACGGAGATTAGCACCGTACCCATACACCTTAAAGAGTTGGTTAGTACTGAGACAGGAGACTGCCTGGAAAGACCAGATTCTGGCATGAAAGGGACTTTGACTGTTTTGATCTCATTACAGTGGCACCTGTCAAGGGGTGGGATATATTATGCAGCAAGAGAACAGTCCGTTCTCGAAGTTGATGTGCTGGAAGCAGGAAAAATGGGCGAGCGAGTGAAGGGCCAAATTGTGATGGCTAGATGACTGGGTCTGACCATCTCCAAAATGGCACATCTTGTGGGGTGTTCCTGGTATGCAGTGGTTAGTACCTACCAAAAGTGGTCCAAGGAAGGACACTTTTCTGTTTGAGTCAGCATTAACTTTTGCAGAAGTTTGTGCTACAGTAGCTCTTCCGTGGGATTGGACCATATGGGCTAGCCTTCATGCCCCATGCGAATCAATGAGCCTTCGACACCCATGACCCTGTAACTGGTTCACCAATTATCCTCCCTTGGACCACTTTTGGTAGGTACTAACCACTGCATACCAGGAACACTCCACAAGATGTGCCATTTTTGAGATGCTCAGACCCAGTCATCTAGCCATCACAATTTGGCTCTTGTCAAAATCACTCAGATCCTTTCGCTTGCCCGAGTTTCCTGCTTCCAACACATCAACTTCAAGAACTGACTGTTCTCTTGCTGCGTAATAATATATCCCACAGCTTGACAGGTGCCAGTATAATGAGATAATCAATTTTATCCTATGACCCGTACAGAGGGTGGCACAGTGGTGTAGTGGTTAGCACTGTCACCTCACAGCAAGAAGATCTTGGGTTTGAGCCCTGCGGCCGGCGAGGGCCTTTCTGTGTGGAGTTTGCATGTTCTCCCTGTGTCTGCGTGGGTTTCCTCCGGGTGCTCTGGTTTCCCCAACAGTCCAAAGACATGCAGGTTAGGCTAATTGGTGGCTCTAAATTGACCGTCGTTGTGAATGTGAGTGTGAATGGTTGTCTGTGTCTCTATGTGTCAGCCCTGTGATGATTTGGCGACTTGTCCAGAGTGTACCCCACCTCTCACCCATCGTCAGCTGGGATAGGCTCCAGCTTTCCTGCAACCCTGCACAGGATAAGTGGCTAGAGATAATGGTTGGATGGACCGGCACGCGTGTTCTTAATAAAACCATTGGGAAAGGTCACATGACTGGGCACATACAGATTTTTTAATCTGGTCCGGAAAAAGGGCGCTTCACTTCTGCCGTTTTCCTTTTGCTAACGATGTTATCTTAAAATCGTTTTCATTTTGAATTTTATAGGATTCAAACTGTTATTTCAAACTTGTGTAAAGGTGATTCAGCATCTAAATGGTTTGCTGTCAATCAAATAAAAATTGATTGGTTGGTTTTTCGCACACCGTTGTTCATTGTTTTCCACTGTGTATGTTAGTTAAAAAAGGTCGTTTGATAAAATGCTTATTGACAGAGTTAGGTTGAGCCGGCCAGGAAAATATTTGGCTCTTGGTCATTTGAACGGATGACCTTGAGCCAAATATTTTCCCGTCCGGCCCTCCCACTCAGTCAATAAGTGCATATTATTCACTTCACCTGTCGGTGGTCATAGTGTTATGGCTGATTGGCATATACATAAATCTAATACAGCATTTCTCAACCTTTTTTCAGTCACGGCACCCTTCAGAAATATGCAAATTCTCAAGGCACCCCCATATAAAATATACGCAGTCATGCTGACCATATGCTGACCCCAGCAGTGACGTTGTGACATGGGAAAGGGGGCTGTGAGACAAATTTTGATGATGCATGAGGCGGTGATGATCTGCATTAGTGTAACTATGTTTTTTGGAATTTTAATTCATTTTATTTATTTCATCTCATCTCATTATCTCTAGCCGCTTTATCCTTCTACAGGGTCGCAGGCAAGCTGGAGCCTATCCCAGCTGACTACGGGCGAAAGGCGGGGTACACCCTGGACAAGTCGCCAGGTCATCACAGGGCTGACACATAGACACAGACAACCATTCACACTCACATTCACACCTACGGTCAATTTAGAGTCACCAGTTAACCTAACCTGCATGTCTTTGGACTGTGGGGGAAACCGGAGCACCCGGAGGAAACCCACGCGGACACGAGGAGAACATGCAAACTCCGCCCAGAAAGGCCCTCGCCGGCCATGGGGCTCGAACCCGGACCTTCTTGCTGTGAGGCGACAGCGCTAACCACTACACCACCGTGCTGCCTTTATTTATTTCAATATTAGAATATATAATTTTTTGACGGCACCCCTAATGAAGCCAGATGGCACCCCGGTTGAGAAAGGCTGATCTAGTATATATCAAGTCAGGTCAAAGTCCCTTTCATGCCAGAATCTGGTCTTCCCAGGCAGTCTCCTGTCCCAGTACTAGTCAGCTCTTTGAGGCGTATGGATGCAGCGCCGATTTCCATTTCAATAGCCCTCGGCCTCTCGCCTATACAGCTAGGGTTACAGTGGAGGGCTAGTCCTCTGGTAACCGCGAGAGTTTGACTTCCCCATTCGCATCTGTATTGCAGCATGTCTTGCCAGATGGTAGTCGGTACCATTTTTATGATGGTCTTTGGTATGACCCGACCGCGAGTAGAACTTGTGATCTCCTGGTTGAGAGGTGGACATGCGAACCACTAGGCCAACTCGTGGTATCTAGTATGTATACTGAAATATTTAAAAAAAATTGTGCAAACAAGGAGGATTTGACAGTTCTGAGCTTGTTGGGATGCACAAGAAAGACTGATTTAATTATTATATTTAATATTAAAAGAACAGCTTTTATAAAAGAGTCAAAATGTTTTCTTTGGGTTACCGAGGTCAGATGTAGGTCTAGCATTAAGATGTAGGCCAAGCGTTAATTAGTTGCATTAATAATTATGCCACTGAATGGTCTTTACGAGGACAGTTAGTGTGAGAATGTGTGCGAACATAGCCTTTGTACGTGGCTGATAACATGACAGTGAGAGTGTGAAGGAGATTTGGGACAAATAAATTACTGCCTGTGCTGACAGCACAAATGAAAGCAAATAGCAGGTCGAGATATTCTCTGATTCACACACACCCACACAAGCATTGCAAAGGTTCATGTCTGAGCGTAGCAGCTAAAGCAGTTTGTCAGCTAGTTCTTGGTACAAACGCTGAAAATGTTCCACCAAATGTGCTGCCAGATTCAGACAGTGTTAAATGAACGCTTCAGCAATAAATCAGATTTCGGCAATGTCCCCTTTACTCCGAGTGTAGTCAGTCAAACAGGACATGTTGTCTTCTCTGAGGTGTTTCGCCAGTTTTGCCCTGGACGCCCTTTTAATGTAGCTAATAAGTAAAGATGATTTCAGCCAAAATCTATTTCTATTTCATCTCATCTCATTATCTCTAACTGCTTTATCCTGTTCTACAGGGTCTCGGGCAAGCTGGAGCCTATCCCAGCTGACTATGGGCGAAAGGCGGGGTACACCCTGGACAAGTTGCCAGGTCATCACAGGGCTGACACATAGACACAGACAACCATTCACACTCACATTCACACCTACGCTCAATTTAGAGTCACCAGTTAACCTAACCTGCATGTCTTTGGACTGTGGGGGAAACCGGAGCACCCGGAGGAAACCCACGCGGACAACATGCAAACTCCGCACAGAAAGGCCCTCGCTGGCCACGGGGCTCGAACCCGGACCTTCTTGCTGTGAGGCGACAGCGCTAACCACTACACCACCGTGCAGCCCTCTATTTCTATTTATTTATTTATTTTTGCAAATTTGTCTTAATTGTGACCGAAAAGGTACATGTCAAGCTTACACATGCGGTCTTTCGACCCTTCACAGGGCACTTGTGACTTTTACACATTACTTGTTTTCAGAATGCGTTATTTTCGTGCAATCTTTCACATATCCTGACCGGCCACTTTATTACCGTAAGAACACCCATGCACCTGCTGTTTTATGCAATTCTGTAATCAGCCAATCCCTTGACGGCAGCACAATGCATAAAATTGTGTCATGCAGACACAAACCAAGAGCTTCGGTAAATTAATGTTCACTTCAAACATCAGAACGGGATCTCAAAGTGTGACTTTCTTTCACTGTGGCATGGATGTTGGTTTGAGCCAGATGGACTGGTTTGAGTATTTCAGAAACTGCTGGGGTATCTCCTGGGGTTTTCACACACATAACAATCTCGAGAGTTTACACAGAATGGTGCGAAAAACAAAAAAAACATTGACTGAGTGGGCGACAGTTCTGTTGATAAGAGAGGTCAGAGAAAAATGCCCAGACTGGTTTGAGCTGCCAGGAAGGATATAGCAACTCATATAATCACTCTTTACAGCCGTGCTGAGCAGAAAAGCATCTCAGCATGCAACAGCAGAAGATCACATTGGGTTCCAGTCCTGCAGCCAAGAACAGGGATCTTATGGTGTATTCACTCCTACGTTGTTTGGTCCGGACCAAACGAACCAAATTTCCCTTGGTCCGGACCTTTTGGGTTGGTCTGAATACAAACCACCGAACTCTGGTCCGGACCAAACAAGCGGACCGAGACCGAGCTGCAAGGTCGGACTCGGTCCGGACCAAAGGAACCCTGGTGCGGATCTTTTGGAGGTGTGAAAGCAGACCGGACCTAATCCGACAGTTTTGCTTTTTTGTACCTCGGGAGCTTCCGTCGTTTGTCGAGCATTATGGGAAACAGAGTCTTGACACTCCACCGCAAAGTGCAAACACTGTTTCGGTTGTCAAGGGAACCTTACAACAGTCGTTCAGTCATTCAGACCAGTGGTAGGCTAGACTACCGAGTACAAAAAATGAGTAGGGGGCAAACGTGAGCCGAGGAAGAAACGCGTACCCTTGTGGATATATGGGCAGATGTCCACATATCTGAGCTTTTGGAGAGAACACACAAAAATGCCGACGTGTTTGCTGTATTCAGTGAGAAAATGAAGGAGAAGGGGTTCACGCACTCCCCAGAACAATGTCGGCTAAAAGTGAAGAAACTCCGTCAGACCTACATTAAAATCAGGGACATTCTTTCAAAAAGTGGCGGTACTAGCGACGCAAAAAAGAAATTCATCTATTGCGTGAAGAGCCAGAACTGTCACAACATGATGTGCGCTCATCAGCGCTATCCTCCGTAGCCGCCTTGCCCTTTGTCGTCGTCGTTGATAAATTACTTGTACAACAGCATAGTAATCGCACAATTGTGAAAACAGTAAAAACTGGAAAAAACATATAGCTTTGATGACATTAAAAAGAATAACAGCACGGAAAGCCTCCATGACTACTTTTGAACTTAACGCTTTGTGCGCGTGTCGTCTCTGACCAATAGCTGAACGACCTCAGGGCGCGTGGCTTTGTTGACAGATTTTGGTCCGCTTACTAAAATGTACAGTGTGAAAGCGAACCGCACCAAAATGAAAAAATAAAAAAAACCATTTGGTTCGGACCAAAGCAAGTGAACTATCGAACTATCCTGGTCTGAATACACCCTTAGAATCAAGAACAAGTTCCTGTTAAAGTGGCCGGCGAGTGTACGGTATGATTTACAGTATTTATTTTCCACACATGGTTTCACATAATCACATCAAATATGTGATTTTTCTACGTTAAAGGTAAAGCACTTTAGCACATTTTAAGTCTACTATAAATGCATTAAATAGTCTAAATATGGAATATTCTTCAAAAAAATTTACTTAAAGTTTTCTATTTTGACTCTGTACTGTCCATGCAGTGGTTCTGCACTTACTTTAGACTTTTTAATGTTAAAAAAAAAAGTATAGTTGTAACGGAGCTTTCCACTTATTTACTCTGAAGAATACGTTGCGAATACCACAGTAGTCTTTTTCTGTCAACTCCAGAATTATTGCCACGCTTGGTAAACATGCGTAAAAACGTCTTTGTGGTTAAATAATTTAGTCTTACATTGAAAAATCTGAACAACTTGTATGAAAACCAGAATCACTTTTTTAAAATGATATTTGGTATTACTCTGTAGAATAAGCCAGGAGGAGAGTTATTTATATTCATAACACAATATCTCAATGTTTGAAAGTTGAACTCTAGTCGAGTTGACGAATTGTTTTTGCTATTGTCGTTTACGTGGCTTACACAGTTAATGATGAAGCAGGTACATTAAAATTTGGACCTGAGTTGCAGAACTGATTTTGTAGACTTATTTGTTTACAACATTAATCTCATAGCTCCAAGGCAAAACAGGACACGAACACTTTCTGAATTTACATTAATCATTCGTTTAACCATAACCAAGCAGAACACACACACACACACACACACACACCAAAACCACTTTAATTTTTATCTGTTCATAATTACTATGAACATTTTGTGGCATTATAAATATTTTTTAATAGATTTTGAGATGGGCGGCACGGTGGTGTAGTGGTTAGTGCTGTCGCCTCACAGCAAGAAGGTCCGGGTTCGAGCCCCGTGGCCGGCGAGGGCCTTTCTGTGCGGAGTTTGCATGTTCTCCCCGTGTCCGCGCGGGTTTCCTCCGGGTGCTCCGGTTTCCCCCACAGTCCAAAGACATGCAGGTTAGGTTAACTGGTGACTCTAAATTGACCGTAGGTGTGAATGTGAGTGTGAATGGTTGTGTGTCTATGTGTCAGCCCTGTGATGACCTGGCGACTTGTCCAGGGTGTACCCCGCCTTTCGCCCGTAGTCAGCAGGGATAGGCTCCAGCTTGCCTGCGACCCTGTAGAACAGGATAAAGCGGCTAGAGATAATGAGATGAGATTTTGAGATAAATAATGACTTCTTAAGCAGAAAAGTTGTGAAAAAAGCAACTGTCATTTGTCCATTTATGGCCATTATATTTTAAAATTACACTGATCAGGTTTCACATCATTTAGCTATTAAACATCACAAATGATCCTTCAAATAATATAAATGAAATCCAAAGTGTAAAGGCCTAGTTCTTGTTTCTTGACTGCACTGCACTGCAAAGTGAATGTTTACTATTTAAATCAATTGTGGGATGGATGCCATAAAGCATTTACATTATAACTATCTTCTTCTTCTTCCGCTTCTTCTTCTTTCGGCTGCTCCCATTAAGGGTCACCATGGCAGATCTGTTCCGTATATTTGCTTTGACCTAGGTTTTACACCAGATACCCTTCCTGACACAACCCTTGAGACCGGCACTAAGTATGCACCAGCTTGTGCAGCAACAAGAAGAACAACAACGAGACCATCAGTGACGGCGTAGCTCACTCTGGCCCCGTCTATTCCAGAAGGAATATTCTAAAGTGGGCCACCTTACGCAATAAATGTTGCAATCTGCATTATACTGTCATTCTTAGTCCTGGGTATGACTTTAAACTGCAACCGGTGGTGAGTCTCAGGTCCAGGAGGACTTGAGTATTGGGGAAAGTGGAGTTACCGCTTAATCACCATTACTCCCAGGTCCACTCTGACCTGGAGTGGTAGCACCTGCCTGGGTTCCAGCTATGGGTTAAATAGTACATCACTAATCAGGTGCTGGCAGTAGGGTGCTTTTTGGTGCAATGTGGCTGATGAACCCAACAGGATCAATGGCACACCACCTGATGGCATGTGAAAGAGGCACTCAAATGGCCAACGGATGGCATCACTCGGCAAGTCAGTTGTCACTGCGGGGCAACTTCCATACCCATCAGGTCTGTGGCACTTTTGTGCACCACTTGGCATCAGGTCTGGAGGTCCAAAGAGACAACATGATGGGGGCATGACATAATTTGTCTTACCTTACTGTGCATGACGCTTCATTAGGAAAGGAGAATAAGTCTGGTGCGCTCTGGTGCGGACCTTGCAGTCCATCTGCGTTTCTGCGCATCCTGATGAAGCAGTCATCATTGCTAGCGATGGACAGCCAACGACGGCAAGCTATATACACTATATACAGAGGCTATATACACCCTAGGAATACCTACGAATTTGCCAGAAAGGATCCAAAACGGTGAGGAATTGACCGGGAAGAAGCGATTTTTGTTGAACTGCTCATTAAGGCTTAATTAATCCATAACTTCCTTAATAATCGTAATTAAGCAAATCTGGGTAGAAGTTATATGCACCCTACCTTCATGCCAGAAAGAATCAAAATCAGGGAAGAATTGAGCGAGAAGAAGCGATGTGTGTGGAAATTGCTCATTAGGGCTTAATTACTCCATATCTTCATTATTAATTGGAATTATGCAAATTTGTGTTGAAGCCATATGCAGTCCAGGCAGACCTACCTTCCTGCCAAAAAGAATAAAAATCGGTGAAGAATTGAGAGAGAAGAAGCGATTTTTGTGAAATGTGGACGATGCCAGACGCCAGACAACACATGAGGGCATAAGTTCATCGCCTGTCGGCCGGATAATAAATATAATAACAATAGGTTCAATTTATATAGCGCCTTTCTAAAGCTCGCTTTACAATTATAGACAGAAAAGAAAGAAAAAAAAAAGTCCACCATATAGGGGTCAGGATATCATTCCAGTGGTGTAGCAGCCACAGTCCCACCAAAAGGTGCATGAAAACAAGTCCCACACCGCCAGCACAGCCACCGTGACGCCGCCAGCAACATCGTTCGAACACCACGCCATGCAGCCACAAAGCGAGCACAGAAGCACCGCCACGCAGAGCGCTGGTGTGTCCCAAACCGCCTGCACAGCCGCCGCGACGCCACCAAGAAACATCGCTTGGAACATCACGCCAAGCATTAAAGCACAGAGCGCTGGACAACCACGACGTTAAAATGAGCAACGAGCTCACTGCAGTCCATAGCTGGGAGCACAGGCATCACCCACGGCGAACCAAGGCCTGGAGGGAACCGATGCCCAAAACTGGGTCCGGAGCTACACCACAACCAACGGACAAAACACTCAAATAAACATCAAACTACACAAACACACAGAAAAAAGAAAAAGAATAAAAAGTAAAAATAAAAAAGGAAAAAAAAAAGCTGAGCTAACAAGACCGTCAGCCGTGAGGTTCGAACCCGGAACCCTTACATTATAACTGTAATGGATGAATGGATAATATATGAACCTCAGGTACGTTCAGCCAGAACAGACCGCGTCTCTGAGTCAAAGAACATGTACACAGGATTAAAGTGACAGAGAAATGGATTTAGATTTCGAAAGATAGCGCGAGAGATTTGACCAGCTCATCCTGTACTTTCACAGCTGTTCATTGCACGTGTATCTTTCCTATTAAATCCTCCATCTCCAGCCGCCCGGGTCCGAGTGCTAATGGAATATGAATTGTATTGACTTGGGAGCGATGAGCAGAATTTACAAATTCAGTTTTCAATTTGTACAAAACACAGCATATCTTTTTGCAGACTGCCGTGTCTGGAGAGTGGAAAGGAAAAGGAAAAAAAAAAACCCAGCCCGACTCTTTTAAACCGTATGCTTCCATTTAATTCCGATCTGATGTACGAATCCACTGTACTTCATGTGTGCGTGTTTGGATTCTAGGAAAATGTCTGTGTATTTATGCATCTTATTTGCTTAATCTGTGCATGTCAGCGTGCTTTTTGTGTGTGTGTGTGTGTGTGTGGCTGCTTAACTATTCAGCAAACAGCAGCACCTTATTTTTTCCTCACAATTCATCATTTGACAGAGAGAAAGGGGGGGTCATGAACTCATTGGAGAATAAGTTGGAGGCTAGCATTACTGTCAGGATGAGGAAGGCTTCCATTAATTTGACGTCGAACCAATTCACTGGCGAGGACACGGCAAAAATATCAGTGTACGTGTGTGTGTGTACGTTTTGGGGAGTAATGCAAACAGCATGACACAATGATGAATGTTCATCTGCGAGCGTGGCTTTAACATTAATGGCTGTGTGTTAATATTTGCGAGTGAACATGTGTGTATGCCGAACAGCTGCTCTTCACACGGACATGACGAACGCTACAAATGTGAAGATGCATCAGTTTTTATGGCTTCGTGTTTATTAGCTTACTCCATTATTAAAATAATCTCTCTTGCGCAGCAGCTTTAACGGATCTCATTTCCCAGCTCGATCGCGGATATATGAGACTCTGGGAGAGGAGTTAACTTTCATAATCACTATAGCAAAAATAAATAAATAAAAATGATATTGTATACATAGCGGGTCTCCGCCAGACAGTGCGGCGCAGTAACAAATCCAACATTTTATTGCTAGTTCCATTCCCAAGTGAGTCATCTGTATGGGGAAATAAGAAATAGTGCACGCCACTGATTGGTCAAATACAATTGGGACAAATTCCTCACGAGTCCCATTATTTTGGAAAAAAAAAAGAGAAAGAAAGAACGAAAGAAAGGAAAAACACTAGGACTCTAGCGCATCATCTTTGCAGATAACTAGGGTCAAGTCTTTTGGTAAATCTAGTTTCCTTTACACTGGTATTCAGGCATGGAACAGTCTTCCTTCAGCGTTACACTATATACAAGATCTGTCTAATTTTAAGAAAGCTGCAAAAAGTCTTTATTTTAATCAGATATCACACCAGGAGAGAAACAGTTTTGTTTACTATTAGCTTCCATTATGGTCTGTGTTAATGTTCACTAGTCATGTTTTCTTCTTGTAAATTTATTCTAGTTTCTACTCTGGTGCTATGTCCTTTTTGTTACCATATTATTATTATTATTATTATTATTGAAAAATTAGGGTTTTATTATAGAAATAAGGCATGTTTTAATCTTAAAGCCAGAAAGGAACTGGTAACATCTACATTTGTTTCTGTATTAGACTACGGTGACATTCTTTATATGCATGCATCAAAGCACGGGCGCAGATAGAGGGGGGGACGGGTGGGATTCGTCCCACTCAGATTTAAATTCACCTCGTTCGGTCCCCCCCACTTATAAGGAGGAAAAAACGTCTATGCTGTCTTTCTTTGCATAAGGCAAACCTCACGGAAAAATCAAAAGACTAATTACCATTCGGTTTATTGAGGTGCACAGCAGTACATACATAGTTGCAACAACTCACATAAAACAAAACAAAGACTGATATTCGGTTGGTTGAGCTGCGCAGACTGCACAGGTTGCGAGCTCGAGCTTGGTTGCTGTGGTTACCCACAACAAGTTTGACAGGCATATCGGGGTTGGTTTGCTGGCAGCTTTGTCCCCCCCAGTTCAAAAAACGTATCTGCGCCCCTGCATCAAAGTCTGTGCTATGGTCGCTAGATTCAACTTATCACTCTGCGCTACGTTTTATTACTGGAGCTAAATATTCAACACACCATTGTGACCTGTACAGTCTGTCTGGTTGTCATCTGCTGTCAGTACGCAGGCAGCTTCATTGGCTGACTTTCATTTATAAGGCAGTTATTGGTTTGTTACCATCCTATTTATCACTGTTTTCATCTCATCTCATCTCATTATCTGTAGCCGCTTTATCCTTCTACAGGGTCGCAGGCAAGCTGGAGCCTATCCCAGCTGACTACGGGTGAAAGGCGGGGTACACCCTGGACAAGTCGCCAGGTCATCACAGGGCTGACACATAGACACAGACAACCATTCACACTCACATTCACACCTACGCTCAATTTAGAGTCACCAGTTAACCTAACCTGCATGTCTTTGGACTGTGGGGGAAACCGGAACACCCGGAGGAAACCCACGCGGACACGGGGAGAACATGCAAACTCCACACAGAAAGGCCCTCGCCGGCCCCGGGGCTCGAACCCAAGACCTTCTTGCTGTGAGGCGACAGCGCTAACCGCTACACCACCGTGCCGCCTATCACTGTTTTCTTGGTCCTCAAATAATAGATATAACCTCAGATCAAACAATATTATTCTTTTTAACATACCAACTCCTAGAACCAATTTTGGAAAATTAGCCTTTCAATATAATGCCCCCTCAACCTGGAATGAACTCCAGAAACAGTTAAAGCTAGATTTGTTCATTCCATTGACTGATTTTAAGTTACGCATTGCTGACATACTAAAATATCAATGCAAGTGTTTTTAAGGTTAAGGCTATTCTATTGAACACATTCAGTGCATTATCTTTTATGTTCATGTTGTAAGTATGCCAGTTTTGGGTTATGTTACCTGTTATGTGCTTGTTTGTGTTCTTATTTCATTGTGTACCTATCTCTTACGGTAATTTCTGCTCTCTTGCTGTCCTGCTTGTCTCAACCTATGTGTATTTTAAGCTATGTGTCTCTTGTTCAACATGTTATTGATGTGTCCTGCCTGTCTTTTAACCTATTGTGTGTTTTAAGTTGTGTGTATCTTGTTGCCCTGCATGGTATGTTTTTGTCCTGCTTGTTTTATAGTTGTGTGTGTTGTCCAGTATGATGTGCTCACGCCCTGCCATTCTTTTAAGTTATGCATATCTTGCTTCTGTCCTGCATGTTTTAATTATGTCCTGCATGTTTTCATGTCTTAATCTTTTATGTCTTTGCTTTTAATCTTTGCTATACTTTGCTGCTGTGTTTGTCTGCATATCTGCTTTATGTTGTTTGTTTTAGTTTATTGCTGCTTTCTTGGCCAGGGCTCACTTGAAAAAGAGGCAACAGCCTCAATGTGACTACCCTGGTTAAATAAAGGAGAATAATAATTATTATTATTATTGATAATATTTGATATTATTTGATATTATTGTTAGAGAGCAGGCGCTTCCCCCCAGACCCTTCGCATATCCACGCAAGCCCTTGTCCTGCCCATAGACGAATACTGTGCCCCTGCCTGGAGCCGAAGTCCACACGTGAATAAGGTGCCATCAACAGCGCCCTCCGGATAGTAACTGGTTGTCTGAAACCCACCCATGTGTCCCACCTGCCAGTCCTTGCTGGAATCGCCCCGGCCAGTCTCCGACAGGATGCAGCTACCCTCACCCTGGCAAGAAAAGCCCGGAAGTACGACTGGCACATCCTGCATAAAGCCACAATAACACCGGCTCCACCAGGCAGTCTCAAGTCTCGCCATCCCTACAACAAGGCAGCACAAGAGATGCTACAGTCTATCCCTGAGGACTTGTCCAGAGATGCTTGGCTGACAGCATCCTGGAAACAGGCGTGGGAGACGGCTGGGCCCTCCTGCATCCAACGATATATCAGGGACCCAGAAGGCGGTGTAAAAGGAGAAGACCTGCCACGCCACCTGTGGACCTCGCTGAACCATCTACACACTGGGGTCGGCCGCTTCAAGTCATCTCTGAAGAAGTGGGGCCTATCGGACAGTGCAGCATGCGAGTGTGGCGAACCTGAATAGACTGCCAAGCACATAATCATCGGCTGCCCCCGATACAGCCCACCCTCAGAAGCTGGCCTCTTCGACTTAGGACCAGAGACGAGGGTGTGGCTGCACAACACTGAGTTGGCCATCTTATGATATACAAAAGAAGATGATGATTATTGTTAGTATTAGTATTACTATTTTTTGGTAATATTATTATAATTATTACTTGTATTACTTTATTATTGTTGGTATTTACTTAATATGGTAACCGTGGCTGTCTGTGATAAGTCTCTGGGACCACAATGGAAACAAGTGTTCACACTTTTTTGTGTAATCCTGTTTTTTATGCCATGTTCACACTGTATTTTGTATATGCTGCATTTTAACCAAATAAATCAAATCAAATAAAAAAAAGACTGCATCTTAAACTGGATATCACTCGAGAAAATATTAAGCCACTACCCGTGATGTCATTGCTTCCTTCAAATACTATTTCTGAATTTATAATGCAATCTAACGAGGTAAAATATCTATTCTACCTAACAATACAATACAGCAAGCCTCGGTCGTGTGTAATAACGTTTTCGGCGTCTACAATGGAAAATCTGGAAAGCTCCGTTACTGCTTTATGTCTCTTCACATCCATTTCGCTGCTAAGTAAAAGATAAATCAGACCTAGAAGTTCCTCCACTGGTGCTACCTAAGGGATAATGTCCAGTGAGATGGTCATTATTGTGAAATAAACCCCGACAGGATGATGCAGGACCCTGACATGAAGCAAATCGGTCTTGAATCAGACTAAAAGGGTTTATCTCCTGCTTATTACACGGCTACTTACGACAGAAATCAATAATTTGACACAAAATATGATTTTATTGATTTAAATGAATGAAATTAATCTATTGCTTTCGCTAATCAGATGGTCCATAGCAACAGTCCATTCGACAGAAATAACAGACTGTAGAATGCTCTAACTGACCAAGGAGAATCAAGAATTCAACAAAGACGTACAGTAATAAACAGAGGATATTACACGGTTGCGCGAAGATATGAAGTTTATCTTTGAGCGGTGAATGGATATATCACGAGTGAGTGAAGCAAACGAGTGTAATGTTCTTTATATTATATGGACACATCCACAAAAAAAATGCACAAGTTAATCAAAAGAATTTTAATTTCGAATCGGTTCAACATTTTGACAACGCGCGTCTAGTCAGCAGGAAAACACCGGGAGTGATGTCATCGGAGTGAAATATCTAAAATTATTATACATACAGGACACTTTTTCGATGGAATAAAAACATGTGGTCTATTCCCTTTTAGCGGGTTTCGTTCATATGGTTCGATAGCATGCAATATTGTTAGCATATCGCTTACCTAAGTGCATTACATCACTCTACCGAATGGAGAAAGAGTGTTGAATATAGTTTACGATACTGCACGGTTGTCAAGACAACATGACATCGCACGTCTGAGCTGATGCGAATATTCAATGACAAAACTTTTCTGCTGCGTATGCACAGAACTATTTCTTTGTCCGCCAGGAAAGATTGAAGACGAGGCTAATCCAGTGCTACTGCCAGGATTAGCTATGCTAGAATTAAGCACGAAATAAATAAAGTAAAAACTGAAACTAAAGATGCGTTGAACACCTGAAAGGCAACCAAAACTTCATTACATATTTTTCACGCATATTTACAGGAGAAAAACATACCAATGGACATCGAAAAACTGGAAAAGAGACACGTTGGAGATGTGAAACCTCTGTGCTAGCAAACGACTATGACAATTTGTAAACAAACATGGCCGCCAGGTTTGCTTTGTTAAATATGGAAGATTTTGCGAGAATTCTGCCTGCCAGGTCGCGCCGTTGTGTGTAGTTGTTGATGTTGATTTTAAAAGTAAATAAGTTAATTACACAGGGAAATTAATGATTAAGTCTGAGTGAAAAATACTGTGATGAGCGTGCAGCACGAAAGAAGAGTCTGGAGATGGAAATCTTAGTTTCTTGGTTGTTAGCCTGTGCTAACTGCTCTCAATAGCACTGGCTGGAGTGCGCTAGCATTGGCCTTTGCTAACACTACTGCTGAACACTATACCGGCTGGAAGGTGAGTATGCCGATATGAAGAGAGTGTGTATGTATTATAATAATAATAATAATAATATTCGCTGGCTTTTTTTCGTGGTCTTTCAGATATATTCCATTCAGCTACTCGTCTTCACCTCGTTCAGTATCATGCTAGCGGAATGGAATACATCTGACATACCATGAAAAAAAGCCAGCCAATATTATTTAAATATGTCACTCAGATCCGCAATGCATTTCATATGAAAAATGCGAGTTTTTCAACATGAGAAGATAAACTTCATATCTTCAAGCCAATGTGTGATTTTCTTTGTATTATATCGACACATTCACAAACAAAAAGTACCCAAATTTATCAAAACAATGCATTGATTTCTTCACGACTGACATATAGAGATTTATATCATAGTGTTGGTTCTCCATGTCCTGGATGTAGCTCATATGAAAAATACGAGTGGTGTATTTCCCAGTAAAACACTCATGTCCATGTAATATACTTAGTTAACACGGGCGATTGCTCTAAGACAACGAGGGAGGCTCAGCCTCCTCTAAAAATGACGAACATCGTGTAGGATGAATTGCACTAGGCTTATGTTATAGCCGACCTTATAACATTGCTATTTCAGATCCAGAATCATAGAAATATATGTGCTCAACCCAACTACAGTGCGAAATCATTCCGTTATAACTTTAATGTGTGCGTGAGTTTTTCCCCCTCGTGACAGCGCGATGCAGCGCAGCCTCAGTGGACTTCAATGGCATTTGGGAGCTATGCGCTTTCAATCTCAAAATGCAAGACAATTATTGGACAAATACTACGAAAACGCCCGCCCACGGAGTCTCACGGACTCCCAGCCTCAGTGGACTTCAATGGCATTTGGGAGCGATGCGCTTTTCAATCTCAAAATGCAAGACGGTTATTGGACAAATACTGCGAAAATGCCTGCCTACAGACTCCGAGCCTCACATGGGCGGGATATGGCAAAGCTTTCCGCGAGGAGACTGATGATTGGTGAAAGCGGCCAGATATTTTCTTTGATTGACAGCTCGTTTCAACTATAGACAGGCATCGGTGAATTTCAGTTCAGTCCCATGCGGATTCGCAAGTGCTGTGGTGTATTGTAAGAGATCAGCTTACATTTCGATTTCATTCATTACATACGGTTTCTACCAGCTTTTTTAGTTTGTATATATTTTCATTGTAAATAAAGTGTAAATATAGTGCTGTCAAGTTTGCTATCTTAGTTCCAGAAATGTCGTTTATTTGAGTGACTGAACTTGAACTTGAGGGGGCTAGTCAGCTAGCAAGAAAGCTGCGCACGGATGCCAAGCATTGCTGATTTAATTTTGGCGAAGCCATTTGCCAGTCTTCCTTTCGAGGAAAAAATTAAAATTAAAGAGACCAACGCCTCAAATTGACTTGGTGAAAAAGGTAGGGAATAATACTCGTTCCTTTCAGCTCTCCTGGTACGAGAAAGTGAATTGGCTAACAGCAAGTGACCCACATCAACAACAGTAAATAGGCTACTTTAGTAATATGTCATGGATGGACCAAAAATATAGAATCTATTTAAAATGTTTATGCTGAGTATATTATATTGGAATATATGTTTTTCTGGATATAAATTAAACACAGCTACAATTTGGAAAACATTTTTAAACAAAAACACAGCCGAGAACATTTCACACTACAGACCTGGATTAAAAGTGAAGGGTTATCAAAATTGTCAATAAAACATTTCTCAGTCAAAATAAGTAAAATATAGGGAAAGTGGGGCGGCACGGTGGTGTAGTGGTTAGCGCTGTCGCCTCACAGCAAGAAGGTCCAGGTTCGAGCCCCGTGGCCGGCGAGGGCCCTTCTGTGTGGAGTTTGCATGTTCTCCCCGTGTCCGCGTGGGTTTCCTCCGGGTGCTCCGGTTTCCCCCACAGTCCAAAGACATGCAGGTTAGGTTAACTGGTGACTCTAAATTGACCGTAGGTGTGAATGTGAGTGTGAATGGTTGTCTGTGTCTATGTGTCAGCCCTGTGATGACCTGGCGACTTGTCCAGGGTGTACCCCGCCTTTCGGCCGTAGTCAGCTGTGATAGGCTCCAGCTTGCGTGCGACCCTGTAGAACAGGATAAAGCGGCTAGAGATAATGAGATGAGATAGGGAAAGTGTCATTGAATGAAATGTGTGGCACCCAGCTGTTGAGGTTCCTGACAAAGAGCTGCTTTCAATAATGATCAATTTTTAAACAAAATGCCACAATTTTAAAATATAAAATGTTAAAATATACCCCCCCCCAACACCACCATCATAGGCTAATGGGCCAAAAGAACCTGTTATTTCACAGTTTGTGACGCTGCCAACAATCAGCCAGATCAGAGGCAAGAGTATGGGCAAAATTGATGTTTAACCGACCAGCCTCCCCTGTTTAAAAGACTACCAGCCGCCACTGTTAGTTAACACTAGCATTATGTGGGAAATCATCTATCTAACCACCGAAAAACCTCCAGTGAACTATTTCCATGAGTACTGTTAAGTGGTAGGAACCTGCCTTATCTCATCTCATTCATCTCATTATCTCTAGCCGCTTTATCCTTCTACAGGGTCGCAGGCAAGCTGGAGCCTATCCCAGCTGACTACGGGTGAAAGGCGGGGTACACCCTGGACAAGTCGCCAGGTCATCACAGGGCTGACACATAGACACAGACAACCATTCACACTCACATTCACACCTACGGTCAATTTAGAGTCACCAGTTAACCTAACCTGCATGTCTTTGGACTGTGGGGGAAACCGGAGCACCCGGAGGAAACCCACACGGACACGGGGAGAACATGCAAACTCCGCACAGAAAGGCCCTCGCCGGCCCCGGGGCTCGAACCCAGGACCTTCTTGCTGTGAGGCGACAGCGCTAACCACTACACCACCGTGCCGCCCACCTGCCTTATCAAAAAGAAATATACTTCAAGTTCATTTTATTAAGTACTCTTAAGTAAAGTTAAAGTATATTTCCTTAAGTATACTTTTGTGTACCAAGTATACTGATATCAGTGTACTTTCAGTATACTTGTACGTTAACTAATCTAATACTTCTTGGGACTAAATTGGCCCACTTTTAGTTTATAAAAAGTATACTTTAAGTCTAAGAGAAGTAAACTCTGAGTATACAACTAGTATTTTTTATTTTCTACTGCAAGTATACCACAAGTAAACTTATATACTAATAGTTTACTAGTTCTATACTTGTAGTCCACTCTTTAGTTTACTAAAGTATACTTTGTGGAGATATACTATTAGCAGAGGTGGACAGTAATGAAGTACATTTACTTTTTGAGTGTCTGTACTTTACTTGAGTATTATTTCTTTTGGAAACTTGTGACTTTAACTTCACTACATTTGAAAGGCAAATATTTTCACTTTTCACTCCACTACATTTCTATCAAGGTCCTCGTTACTCGTTACTATGAAGCAGCTTTGAAAGCGGATGTTTTTTTCTTTACTTTTCTAAAACATGATTGTTTTTTTTTCGCAGGTGACACTGAGACAGTCTATCGGTAATCACCAGGGTCACGTCACATCAATAGACTGTATAAAATCAAGTTCAGTGATTTCTCCGCAGCATTATTTGAACACGATCAGTTGATGGCAGAATGGAAGGAGGCGGTTCTTCTGGAGAATGCACACACTCATGGTTTTACCTAGAACCCATGGTTCAGTTTTCTGAAAGGATTAATGATTTGTTTCGTTTTAAATGTTTGCTTTGTTTGCCAAAAACACACCACACCACGGCCTACAAAAACTCGCCGCCCAACCTGCGGAAGCATATTGAGGTATATAAATGTTTTATTCCAAGAGAAAGCTTGCAATGAAGTTGTCTGTGCTTTTAAAGCTACATTGCAATAGCTATGCAGTCTGGTTAGTCAAATGACTTTCTATGGATTTGCCCGCCAAGTTGCCGTAGCCTTGTCCATGGCTAACATTAACACATAGCTAGTTAGCATGTAAACACTGTGTTACGACAACATGAATAACCTTAACTTATCTGAAGTCCTTTCAGAAATATGTTTTAGCATAATCTTGCCAAATAAACAGAATGTAGAAATCTTTCTTTTCTAGTAGCGTTAGCTACCCAATATGATTTCGAGTTTGAAAAGAGTTTGCTAGTGTCAGGTGGAGCTTCACTGACTAGCTAGCTTAACGTTAAACCACCATGATGGCACAGCATGCGTTCATTTTGTGAATTCACATTTCTGTCTTTGGTAACGGCATTAGGTTTTGTAAGCGTTGTGGCAATAATACAACAATGCGTTGACAGAAAATTTACTTTTAATACTTAAGTATTTTTAAAAGCAAGTACTTCAGTACTTTAACTTAAGTAAAAATTTGACTGGACAACTTTCACTTGTATCGGAGTAACATTTGACCAGTGGGATCTGTACTTTGACTTAAGTAACGAAGTTGGGTACTTGGTCCACCTCTGACTATTAGTTACTGGTTATATACTGTACTTCTAGTCCACTTTTTAGTTTTGAAATATACTGCAATTACCATTCTAGGTATATTATTAGTTTTCTAGCCCTAACCCTTACCTCATGCACACTACCAGTAGACATCTTAAGTGTTTTGTACCTTACATTACAATGAAGTTATAAAGGTAAGAATTCACAAAATAACAACAAATACCCCGGATTAAGAACATATTCATTTTCTTTAAAAATCAAAATTTACTACTACATGGCAAGTACACTTAAACATTAGGCACAAATATTTTAATACTTTATTACACTTTTATGAAGTATATCTTGATCAAAAGTTTGAGTATAGGCTTAATATACTTAGACTTTTCTATATACTTTTCATTATAAGCCAAGTATACTTATGTATAACTTTATTAAGTATATCTCTGATAAGTAAATAAAAATTAAACTGAAAGCATACTCTCTTATTTTTAGTTTAAAAGAAGTATCCGGGCGGCACGGTGGTATAGTGGTTAGCGCTATCGCCTCACAGCAAGAAGGTCCTGGGTTCGAGCCCCGGGGCCGGCGAGGGCCTTTCTGTGTGGAGTTTGCATGTTCTCCCCATGTCCGCGTGGGTTTCCTCCGGGTGCTCCGGTTTCCCCCACAGTCCAAAGACATGCAGGTTAGGTTAACTGGTGACTCTAAATTGACCGTAGGTGTGAATGTGAGTGTGAATGGTTGTCTGTGTCTCTGTGTCAGCCCTGTGATGACCTGGCGACTTGTCCAGGGTGTACCCCGCCTTTCGCCCGTAGTCAGCTGGGATAGGCTCCAGCTTGCCTGCGACCCTGTAGAACAGGATAAAGCGGCTAGAGATAATGAGAATGAGAAGAAGTATCCTAGAAGTACACTTGAATGAGCTTCTTTTTTGTAAGGGTGGCCCAAAAACTAAAGCACAGTACTCATAGTTCTGGATTCGGATAAAGTCCTTACAGTATAATTTTGTCTTTATACCCAGCACAGCCTCACAGAAAAAATATTTGCATGCAACGTATCTGCAGCACATTCTGAGCGTTGAATATCAATGTTCTGGCACAAGCATATCCGCTGCATTGCAACATATTTCTGTAAAGTTTCTCTTGAATGCTCTGTATGAGACGTTCTGCACCAACGTACTGTATTTTAAAAAAGTTAGCCTTTACCACTACACTATTTGAATAAGAGCAATATATAACTATTATTTTTTTTTAAATGTAATATCGAGCGAAATTTACATCATGCATAAAGTTTGTGATTTTTCACGAGATTGATTGATGATTAGACTTACCGGCCTCAGGAAACTTCTCCTCTTCTCTTCAAACACAAGCTATATTTTCACACGGTGCAATAATGCAGGAACTGTATTTTCAAAAATAATGAGATGGGGCTAGCTTTGAGGCTGTAAATCCTTTCGGCTTCTGAGAATACAGAGGTGTTCTGCATTTTGGAAATCCCACAGAAGAGGAGACATTTTATGAGCCTGGTAAGTCGAATCATATCTTGGGAAAACACAAATTTTACACATGAAGTGGGCAACTTTCAAGATGTTTGACACGCGTCTATGTAGTATATGCTTGTGCCAGAGCGTTGATATTTAACAAAGAGAAGGTGCTGCAAATAAATTGCTTGCAAACGTTTGGTTGTTGTTGTTTTTCCCGTGAGACTGGGTTGCTTATATTACAATTCTTGAATCTGATTATTCAGAAACTTTTCTTTTCTTTTTTTTTCTATAACAGCAGCTCTGACAGTAAGTCCAACCATAATCCAAATCACAGGTTTGCATTAATACGCATGTTACTAAAGAAACATTATTGTTTCTATAGTAACAGCTATTGTTAACTAACACGGGAAAATCGTCAGAAAAATATGACAAGTTGCATTTTTTTGTTTGTTTGTTTGTTTTGTTTTACTGACTTCAAGCGAGTTGAAGAAACCAGAACGTCAAGGACATAGGTGGTGTTTACATTAGACCGTATCAGCGGATCATCAGATTAACGTTTTTAAAACGATTCGCGTACACACACAAATAGCAGGAAGTGAAGTCCGCGCCGTTTTTCAGCAGTCGCGTCACATGACCAACGTGGCATGACCAACGCCAGCGAATCAGGAAGGTGGATGTCACAGTGACGTTGTCCAATGACGACGTCAGCTAGAGCTCAGCATTGCGTATCCTCGTTCCTCAATGTTTACACAGCACCGGATCAGATACGTACTGGGTTGAATACATGGGCCCTGGCGGATTCAAATTGTTCCGCCTGTGGAGTCGTTTCCCGGCGTTTTAATGTGCACGGACAGTGCATCCTCAATGACAACGATACGGACACGGTCTAATGTAAACACCACCATAGTCGATCATCTGGCCTGCCGTCAAAACAACCACGAATAGCAAACCATCAAACAGAACCGAAATGTGACAATGTGAGAGAGGACCAACCTCCACGACAAACTGTTTACAACAAGAAAATCAACAAAGGACTAAATTTTGTTCTTCAAGAAAAGATCTGCCCAAAACCTCGATCAGAATTGAATTTGCATGATAAACGAGAGAAGAGATACAATTCTAGTCAGAAGAAAATGTCTTAACTTGACCTAATTACTAATTTGTTCGCAAAAAATTGACAATACAATGACCAAGTTTTGTGCAGAAGGTCTAGTTCTTTCAAATCAAACAATCAGAACTGAAATCCATTGAGAACTGAGGGAGGGAGGAGACACGATTTAACTGAAAACAAACAACGTTGTAAACAAATGGTTTACAGCAAGAAAAATCAACAAACAAACGACCAAGTTTTGTTCCTCAAAGGAAGATCTACCCAAAACATCGATCAGAACTGGAATCGGGTGAGAACTGCGAGAGGAGATACAATTCTAATGAGAAGTCAGAAAACTCATTAAGGTGACCTAATTAGCAGTTCGCTAGCAAAAAATTTGACAAAACCATGACCAAGGTGTTGTACAGAAGGTCTAGTTCTTTCAAATAAAACAATCAGAACTGAAATCTATTGAGAACTGAGGGAGGGAGGGAGGGAGGGAGGGAAGGAGGGGATACGATTTAACTGAAAATAAACAAGTTGTAAACAAATTGTTTACAACAGGAAAATCAGCAAACAAATGACCAGGTTTTGTTCCTCAAAGGAAGATCTACCCAGAACTGGAATCAGATGAGAAATCAGAGAGGAGCACGGGCGCAGATAGAGGGGGGGACGGGGGGGATTCGTCCCACCCAGATTTAAATTCACCTCGTTCGGTCCCCCCCACTTATAGGGAGGAAAAAACGTCTATGCTGTCTTTCTTTGCATAAGGCAAACCTCACGGAAAAATCAAAACACTAATTACCATTCGGTTTATTGAGGTGCATAGCAGTACTTTTTTTTTTTGATTGATTGATTTCGCAATAGAAACATATACATAACATGTGAACATATAAATATTGCGGAGGATAACACAAAAAGTAAAAATACTTATTTCCATTGTGGTCCTCGAAATACATACGTAGTTGCAACTGCGCAGACTGCACAGGTTGCGAGCTCGAGCTTGGTTGCTATGGTTACCCACAACAAATTTGACAGGTATATTGGGGACAGCTCCTCCTAGTTCAGGACCCCAACACAGCATGATGAAGGGTGCCAAAAGGCAGAAAACGATTGCATCGTTTTTTAAAAAAAAAACGACTGTAAGTAAACTGTGCCTTACTTTATCATATCACCTTGCAATTTTTTGATAGTCTGTTCAAAGTAATGTCGTAGTGAAAGTAAAATCGTACGGAGTAGAGATGCCTTTCTGGTAGCCTCCTTCTTTCGGTGGTAGCCTGTAGATACAGTGCTCAGAAGGCAGTTTTAATGTTTAATCTGGCGTTCCCTGCCATAATTTCAGCGAGCATATTGTTTCATAAGGAAACTTTGCGAAGAGTTGTTGACTGACTGCCGCTCACGCAACACACAGGCATAGTTAGAAAGTCAGGATGCACTGGTTTACACTTTACACACACACACACGTAGCCCAGCCTCTCGCTATGTTTAACAGTTGGAACTTAGCGGTTTTAAAACTAGTTTTGCAGTTTTGCAATTTCTGTGCGTGATGATAATGTGTAAACTTTGGATTTCCATAGGCTATGTTAAAATGTTATCATTGCCCTGGCCTGCAGGTAGTTCCTGGTGATGGCAGTGAGGGAGGTGAAATAACATGTATACACACTACCGTTCAAAAGTTTGGGGTCACTCAGACAATTTTGTGTTTTCCATGAAAAGTCACACTTTTATTTCCCACCATAAGTTGTAAAATGAATAGAAAATATAGTCAAGACATTTTTCTGGCCATTTTGAGCATTTAATCGACCCCACAAATGTGATGCTCCAGAAACTCAATCTGCTCAAAGGAAGGTCAGTTTTATAGCTTCTCTAAAGAGCTCAACTGTTTTCAGCTGTGCTAACATGATTGTACAAGGGTTTTCTAATCATCCATTAGCCTTCTGAGGCAATGAGCAAACACATTGTACCATTAGAACACTGGAGTGAGAGTTGCTGGAAATGGGCCTCTATACACCTATGGAGATATTGCACCAAAAACCAGACATTTGCAGCTAGAATAGTCATTTACCACATTAGCAATGTATAGAGTGGATTTCTGATTAGTTTAAAGTGATCTTCATTGAAAAGAACAGTGCTTTTCTTTCAAAAATAAGGACATTTCAAAGTGCCCCCAAACTTTTGAACGGTAGTGTGTGTGTATATATATATATATATATATATATATATATATATATATATATATATATATATATATACACACATATATATTACACACAAAATGGAATCATTTGCTGACAGCTCAGTCCCCCCCAGTTCAAAAATCCTATCTGCGCCCCTGGAGAGGAGATACAATTCTACTAAGAGGCCTGGAAAATTTGTTCATTTGGCCTAATTAGCAACTCATTAGCAAATAATTTGGCAAAACAACGACCAAGTTTTGTGCAGAGTTCTTTCAAACAAAGCAATCAGAACGGAAATCTGTGGAGAACTGATGGAGGAGATATGATTTAACTGAATTGTGGATGATGGACAGACAACAAACGCCACGCCATGGCAACAGCTGATCGGCCTTACGGCCAGATGACCTAAAGACACTGGTAAGGAATTGAGTTAGGAATTTATAGCTGCTATAACATTAAGTGAAACCAGGAACTAATTTGTTTCAAGGATATTCCACAACTTTAAACAGAACTATCGAAAGTATAGTATAACATCTCATCTCATTATCTGTAGCCGCTTTATCCTGTTCTACAGGGTCGCAGGCAAGCTGGAGCCTATCCCAGCTAGTCTGGCTAACGCGACTTCAAAGCTCTGCGAGCATTTGGTCTGGCAAAGATATTAAGCCCAACCGTTTCCCAAAGTGCGTGGTTGACCCGCCTCCCTGAAATGCCTCAGTTTGCTACTGGTCGAAGCCAGAAAAGGCTGTGACGAAGCTTAAACCAATCACATCACTCTTTCATCTGACGTATGTGACGCGACGGGGCTAACTGGTAGATTAAACTCTTACCGAAGCCGGTCAGGAGCAAGGCGAAAACGTCCTTCCTTTCAATAAATACCTCCAGGGCTGCTCTTTGCTCCGTTTTCAATGAGAACTTGCTCCATGTTCGTAATGTTTCTAGTGAATGAAGCGCTTCCGGCATAGATTCTGTAAACAATCTATGGCTTCCGGTCGCAGTCCTACTACGTCACTGCCTTGAACACGCCTCTACTCAGGGCCGTTGGAGATGCTCAAAGTTGATTGGCTCCCGATTTTTCGGGAGCTTGGAAGAGCTGTAGATAGCTTGCCTGGCCAGACTAAGCTCGCAACAGGCCCTCGTGTTGTGTCACGCTTAGGATGGGCGGGCCCAGGCTATATCCCAGCTGACTACGGGCGAAAGGCGGGGTACACCCTGGACAAGTCGCCAGATCATCACAGGGCTGACACATAGACACAGACAACCATTCACACTCACATTCACACCTACAGTCAATTTAGAGTCACCAGTTAACCTAACCTGCATGTCTTTGGACTGTGGGGGAAACCGGAGCACCCGGAGGAAACCCACACGGACACGGGGAGAACATGCAAACTCCACACAGAAAGGCCCTCGCCGGCCCCGGGGCTCGAACCCGGACCTTCTTGCTGTGAGGCGACAGCGCTAACCACTACACCACCGTGCCGCCCATAGTATAACATCTCATCTCATCTCATTATCTCTAGCCGCTTTATCCTTCTACAGGGTCGCAGGCAAGCTGGAGCCTATCCCAGCTGACTGCGGGCGAAAGGCAGGGTACACCCTGGACAAGTCGCCAGGTCATCACAGGGCTGACACATACAGTGGGGCAAAAAAGTATTTAGTCAGCCACCAAGTGTGCAAGATCTCCCACTTAAAAAGATGAGAGAGGCCTGTAATTTTCATCATAGGTACACTTCAACTATGAGAGACAGAATGGGGGGAAAGAATCCAGGAAATCACATTGTAGGAATTTTAATAAATTAATTGGTAAATTCCTCGGTAAAATAAGTATTTGATCACCTACAAACAAGCAAGATTTCTGGCTCTCACAGACCTGTAACTTCTTTTTTAAGAGGCTCCTCTGTCCTCCACTCGTTACCTGTATTAATGGCACCTGTTTGAACTTGTTATCAGTATAAAAGACACCTGTCCACAACCTCAAACAGTAATACTCCAAACTCCACTATGGCCAAGACCAAAGAGCTGTCAAAGGACACCAGAAACAAAATTGTAGACCTGCACCAGGCTGGGAAGACTGAATCTGCAATAGGTAAGCAGCTTGGTGTGAAGAAATCAACTGCGGGAGCAATTATTAGAAAATGGAAGACATACAAGACCACTGATAATCTCCCTCGATCTGGGGCTCCATGCAAGATCTCACCCCGTGGGCACAAAATGATCACAAGAATGGTGAGCAAAAATCCCAGAACCACACGGGGGGACCTAGTGAATGACCTGCAGAGAGCTGGGACCAAAGTAACAAAGGCTACCATCAGTAACACACTACGCCGCCAGGGACTCAAATCCTGCAGTGCCAGACGTGTCCCCCTGCTTAAGCCAGTACATGTCCAGGCCAGTCTGAAGTTTGCTAGAGAGCATTTGGATGATCCAGAAGAGGATTGGGAGAATGTCATATGGTCAGATGAAACCAAAATAGAACTTTTTGGTAAAAACTCAACTTCTTGTGTTTGGAGGAGAAAGAATGCTGAGTTGCATCCAAAGAACACCATACCTACTGTGAAGCATGGGGGTGGAAACATCATGCTTTGGGGCTGTTTTTCTGCAAAGGGACCAGGACGACTGATCTGTGTAAAGGAAAGAATGAATGGGGCCATGTATCGTGAGATTTTGAGTGAAAACTTCCTTCCATCAGCAAGGGCATTGAAGATGAAACGTGGCTGGGTCTTTCAGCATGACAATGATCCCAAACACACCGCCCGGGCAACGAAGGAGTGGCTTCGTAAGAAGCATTTCAAGGTCCTGGAGTGGCCTAGCCAGTCTCCAGATCTCAACCCCATAGAAAATCTTTGGAGGGAGTTGAAAGTCCGTGTTGCCCAGCGACAGCCCCAAAACATCACTGCTCTAGAGGAGATCTGCATGGAGGAATGGGCCAAAATACCAGCAACAGTGTGTGAAAACCTTGTGAAGACTTACAGAAAACATTTGACCTCTGTCACTGCCAACAAAGGGTATATAACAAAGTATTGAGATGAACTTTTGTTATTGACCAAATACTTATTTTCCACCATAATTTGCAAATAAATTCTTTAAAAATAAGACAATGTGATTTTCTCGATTTTTTTTTTCTCATTCTGTCTCTCATAGTTGAAGTGTACCTATGATGAAAATTACAGGCCTCTCTCATCTTTTTAAGTGGGAGAACTTGCACAATTGGTGACTGACTAAATACTTTTTTGCCCCACTGTAGACACAGACAACCATTCACACTCACATTCACACCTACGGTCAATTTAGAGTCACCAGTTAACCTAACCTGCATGTCTTTGGACTGTGGGGGAAACTGGAGCACCCGGAGGAAACCCACACGGACACGGGGAGAACATGCAAACTCCACACAGAAAGGCCCTCGTCGGCCCCGGGGCTCGAACCCGGACCTTCTTGCTGTGAGGCGACAGCGCTAACCACTACACCACCGTGCCGCCCATAGTATAACATGAGGAAAAAAAAAAAGAAGTAATTGCTTGCTTGCAAATTGCTGTTCAGGAATGAAACACGACATGACACGCTGTTCTAGGAAAAGAATCATTTGGAGTATTGCATTTTATTTCATACTTAATCGCATTTTCACTCACAATAGTCGCCCATTAAAGTAATTTCAATTTTCAGTGTGTTCTTATTGTGCGAAAATGTTTAATTCTTTCGCCACGAGCGTTTTTAGTCACTAATTTTGTTGCAGTCGATATGAGCTGGCCGAGTACCCCGGGTTCTGGACTCGGCTCCTTTCCGGGCTGGATCGTTTCACCTCCAGAACACTGCATGTCTACTTGTCTTTGTCTTTCTGTGTGTCTGCATGAGGCAAATATTTATTTGCTAATGTCATTAGGTATTAAATAGCTCAGGAGGTCTGTAGGAGCTTAGTGTCCTGCAAATGACTGGACACACACGCACACACACACACGAACCAGCACACTCACAGAGACACAGTATGATGTGACCAGACTCCTAACAGAGCCAGTATAATAGCCAGTCAGTGAGAGAGAGAGAGAGAGAGAGAGAGAGAGAGAGAGAGAGTTATAACATTACATAAAGTAGTAAGGGCATCTTAACCAGGCACACCTCTATCTCATTTCCTCTGAGTGTAAGCGAGCGAGAGAGAGAGAGAGAGAGAGAGAGAGATGAAGAGAAAAGGGTAAAGAGGGAATGAGAAATATGGACAGAATGCTCACTTGCTCTCAGTTCTCTCAGCGAGTGAGCGATCCTAATAAAGCTTTTAGCTCAGATAATTAAGAGTCACCCATATGCAGAGCTCGATGCTCGATTTACCACTGCTCATTCTCTTCTTTCACTTCTCTTCTTTCTCCCTCCCTCTCTCCACCTCCCCCTTTCTCCCTAATCTGATTCTGAATCATTCACTGTGACCCTTTCTCTCCCGCTGGATAAATCCCTCGCTCCATTCCTCGTCTTTTTGGCTCTGCCCTTTGAGACGGTGCCATTTTTTGCACCATTCATACAATCGCTGTCGTTTCCTCTCTCACTTTCTCCGTCTCTCCCTCCTCCGGTTCTGTCTCATTCTGTCTCTCTCCATCCTCTTGTCTTTCTCTCCCTCCTTGTCTCTCTGTCTCTCACTCCCCCGCCTTTTCTCTCTTTGCCTTTTTTCTCTCCCACTCCTAGTCGCTTTCTTATTTCCTCCTCGGTCTCTCTCCTTTCTTCTTCTGTCACCTCTCCCTCCTCTCTCTGTCCTTCTCTCTCTCCCTCCTTCTTTCTTTTTCATTTTCTCTCTCTCATGTCTTCTTCCATTCCTCCTTCTCTGTTTATCTCTCTCATTTTCTTTCTTCATCTCTATATTCCTCTTTCTCTCTCTCTCTTTTTCTCTCCCACTCCTAGTCGCTTTCTTATTTCCTCCACTGTCTCTCTCCCTTCTTCTGTCATCTCTCCCTCTGTCCTTCTCTCTCTCTCTCATTTTCTTTCTCCATCTCTATATTCCTACCCCTCCCTCCCCAGTTACTTTCTTATTTCCTCCTCTCTCTCTCCCTTCTTCTTCTGTCACCTCTCCCTCCTCTCTCTGTCCTTCTCTCTCTCCCTCCTTCTTTCTTTTTCATTTTCTCTCTCTCATGTCTTCTTCCATTCCTCCTTCTCTGTTTATCTCTCTCATTTTCTTTCTTCATCTCTATATTCCTCTTTCTCTCTCTCTCTTTTTCTCTCCCACTCCTAGTCGCTTTCTTATTTCCTCCACTGTCTCTCTCCCTTCTTCTGTCATCTCTCCCTCTGTCCTTCTCTCTCTCTCTCATTTTCTTTCTCCATCTCTATATTCCTACCCCTCCCTCCCCAGTTACTTTCTTATTTCCTCCTCTCTCTCCCTTCTTCTTCTGTCACCTCTCCCTCCTCTCTCTGTCTTTCTCTCTCTCCCTCCTTCTTTCTCTTTCATTTTCTCTCTCATGTCTTCTTCCATTCCTCCTTCTCTGTTTATCTCTCTCATTTTCTTTCTCCATCTCTATATTCCTCTTTCTCTCTCTCTCTTTTTCTCTCCCACTCCTAGTCGCTTTCTTATTTCCTCCACTGTCTCTCCCTTCTTCTGTCATCTCTCCCTCTGTCCTTCTCTCTCTCTCTCATTTTCTTTCTCCATCTCTATATTCCTACCCCTCCCTCCCCAGTTACTTTCTTATTTCCTCCTCTCTCTCCCTTCTTCTTCTGTCACCTCTCCCTCCTCTCTCTGTCTTTCTCTCTCTCCCTCCTTCTTTCTCTTTCATTTTCTCTCTCATGTCTTCTTCCATTCCTCCTTCTCTGTTTATCTCTCTCATTTTCTTTCTCCATCTCTATATTCCTCTTTCTCTCTCTCTCCCACTCCTAGTCGCTTTCTTATTTCCTCCACTGTCTCTCTCCCTTCTTCTTCTGTCACCTCTCCCTCCTCTCTGTCCTCTCTCTCCCTCCTTCTTTCTCTTTCATTTTCTCTCTCATGTCTTCTTCCATTCCTCCTTCTCTGTTTATCTCTCTCATTTTCTTTCTTCATCTCTATATTCCTCTCTCTCTCTCTCTCTCTCTTTTTCTCTCCCACTCCTAGTTGCTTTCTTATTTCCTCCACTGTCTCTCTCCCTTCTTCTGTCATCTCTCCCTCTGTCCTTCTCTCTCTCTCTCATTTTCTTTCTCCATCTCTATATTCCTACCCCTCCCTCCCCAGTTACTTTCTTATTTCCTCCTCTCTCTCTCTCTCCCTTCTTCTTCTGCCACCTCTCCCTCCTCTCTCTGTCCTTCTCTCTCTCCCTCCTTCTTTCTCTTTCATTTTCTCTCTCTCATGTCTTCTTCCATTCCTCCTTCTCTGTTTATCTCTCTCATTTTCTTTCTCCATCTCTATATTCCTCTCTCTCTCTCTTTTTCTCTCCCACTCCTAGTCGCTTTCTTATTTCCTCCACTGTCTCTCTCCCTTCTTCTGTCATCTCTCCCTCTGTCCTTCTCTCTCTCTCTCATTTTCTTTCTCCATCTCTATATTCCTACCCCTCCCTCCCCAGTTACTTTCTTATTTCCTCCTCTCTCTCTCCGTTCTTCTTCTGTCACCTCTCCCCCCTCTCTCTGTCCTTCTGTCTCTCTCCCTCTCTCACTTCTTCCATTCCTCCTTCTCTCTGTTTATCTCTCTCTCTTTCCCTTTTTCTCTCCCACTCCCAGTCACTTTCTTATTTCCTCCTCTGTCTCTCTTCCTTCTTCTCAGTCATCTCTCCCTCCTCTCTCTGTCCTTCTGTCTCTCTCCCTTTCTTTCTCTTTCCCTCTCTTTCTCGCTCTCCATCTCTATATTCCTACCCCTCCACCCCTTCTCCTCCTACTCACTTTCTTATTTCCTCCTCTGTCTCTCTCCCTTCTTCTTCTGTCACCTTTCCGTCCTCTCTCTGTCCTTCTGTCTCTCTCCCTCCTTCTTTCTCTCTTTCCTTTTCTCCCTCTCTCACTTCTTCTTCCATTCCTCCTTCTATCTGTTATCTCTCATTTTCTTTCTCCATCTCCATATTCCTACCCCTCTCTCTTTCTTTCCCTTTTTCTCTCCCGCTCCTAGTCGCTTTCTTATTTCCTCCTCTGTCTCTCTCCCTTCTTCTGTCACCTCTCCCTCCTCTCTCTGTCCTTCTGTCTCTCTCCCATTCTGTCTCTTTCCTTCTCTCTCTCTCTTTCACTTCTTCTTCCATTCCTCCTTCTCTCAGTTTATGTCTGTCATTTTCTTTCTCCATTTCTATATTACTACCCCTCCATCTCTCTCTCTGTCTCTCTCCCTCTCTCCATACCCAGCTGTTTAGAAGTGCAGATTGAAATGAGCATTGACGTTCTGTATTCAGCGGAGAGCAGAAGAGTAGAAAAGCCAGTTCAAGGACGGCGTGGGAATGAAAAGAGGGTGGATGAAATGAGGTGCTGGCTTTTCATAATAGCATGGTATCAGTTGAGTAAGAGAAAGAATAAAAAAAAATATGACGGGGGACAGAAAGACCTGTGAAGGATGGAGTTTGTCTGACTGGAGAGTTATGAGAAAATATGATTGAATTATGCATTAATTATGGATGTATACATCACAAATATGATTCATACTTAAATGTACATCCATACAGCTTCTCTTCCTCTGCCTACATTTTCAGTGGACACTGACAGAGCACGTCCGTTAGAGATGATATGTTGAAAATATATTCGAAATAATTGATTCTGAGATGGACTGCAATTCTCTTTTGAACTGAATCGATGAACAAAATAAGGTTTTTATTAGGCTTTTGTGTAAAAGGTTTTATTACATTGAAACATTTGAATATTATGCACATGATTTAAAATATCCATCACTATAATGTTATATTTCCACAGACACAGCGATCATTAACAGTAAGGCTAAACTATTTGTTTCATTGCATAATCTACTTGGTTTGTCTCCCAAATGCTATGAATCTAATGAGTCTAAATATAAAATGTAAACAAGTATGCATCTGAGACCCCGTCCACACGTAGCCGGGTATCTGCTAAATCGAAGATATTTTTCTACGTTTTGGCCTGTCATCCACATGAAAACACATCAAAAACGAATATTTAAAAAAACTCCGGGCAAAGTGAAGATTTTTGAAAACTCCGTGTATGCTTTTTCGTGTAGACAGAGATAACCGGAGTTTTGCGTTTTAGAACGTCACAATCTGCGCCAAAAAAATGACAACAAATCTGCCCTGACGTCAAACGTGCGACCTTTGTTTACTGCAGAGGTCAGATTAAGCATGGACTTAAGCTAGCCGCACACCACGGCGATCCACGCGGTACCGAACCGACCCATTTCAGAGCCGACTCCCGACAGGGCACGCACATATCCCCCGACTGTTGACGAGTGCAGTCGCGATTGAAGCGACACGTGACAACTTAATAGCTTTGTGATTGGCTATTGGATATAGTTACTGTTAAATCCAACACTTGAAGATGCTACAGGCTGAATTACAAATGACACAACATGGAATATGTAGCGCACTATCTAGGCTGCATGAGCTATTATTCCCAACCTTAAATAGTGCACTTATATAGGGGAGTTAAAGCGATTTGGAATTCAGCCACACAACTTGAGCAGAGTGGCTTTCCAGCCCACTGTGTCTATGGCTAAAGCTTCAGTCTATGGAATTACAGTATATACCTGCATTAGGTGCTACCAACACGTATTTCTCGCACTAGAAATTGTGTTTAATGATGTCACGTGTTATATGCGAAAGATATGATTGGCTATTGCTAGCGACTCTCGCCGATCAGTCTGGCTCCCGATTAGTTTTTCGAATCGGCTGTGAGATGAGTCGGTACCATCGAAAACTAGTCTTTACGCCTGACTCGCGACTTCAGTTGGCTCGGTACGCTGAAAATCGGCGTAGTGTGCGGCTAGCTAAAGAGTAATGGATCGGAGTAGTGCCTTGAAAGCGTTAATTATTGTGCAGGTGCTATTTACATGTTTAATTTTAGAAGCCCAACTACTGCTCCAAGAGCACAGGCGATGTGATTAGGGGGGAGGATTTGGGGAAATAACCATCTACAGGTTTGGAATGCTTATGAATGTGACTGAAAACGCAGATGTTCGGTTATGTGTGGAAGGGATTTTTTTTGAAGACGAGGTGGTGTGGATAAAAATTTTTATAAACGGAGGGGGGGAAAATGTTCGGTTTTAAAAATACCCGGCTACGTGTGTACATGGCATTAGAGTCTTAAGGCCTCTGCATGCTCGTGCGACAAGGCTTTCGCAGATAGCTTTTCGCAGACAGTTGTAATTTATTGTTGAGCGGGGATAATAGGCGTGCGCGATGTTATTCACCGGCACAACGCAAGGGGGCACGAAGTCGCTAGGAGTAGTTGGTGGGTGTGGTTAGTGGAGTGTTTATCCTCCGGTTACTTATAATGACTAGAACTTTTTTTTTTTTTATAATGACTAGAACTGGAGTCGTATAGATGTCCGTACTTCCTCAATCAACCGCTCTTCATGCTGCTCCATCTTCGCTCGTGTTTTTAAAAATGCCGGTCGTGAAAACAAACCAAACCGGGAAAGTAGAGAAGCGGAAGTGCGTGTACAGCGGACCAATCAGAGCCCTCTTGTCTGCGGCGCTGTCTGCGAGGCTTCTGCGGTGGTCACAATTTTTGGGAGGTGCGCGCAGAGCGTCTGCGAAGGTGGGGGGGCTACGCAGACACTGTCTGCGACACCGTCTGCGAGGACTGGGTTGTCAGCATAAATTGGCCTTTAGGCCATGTACACATGTAGCCGGGTATTTTTAAAACCGAACATTTTCCCCCCCCTCCGTTTATAAAAATGTTTTATCCACACCACCTCGTCTTCGAAAAAAATCCCTTCCACACATAACCGAACATCTGCGTTTTCAATCACATTCATAAGCATTCCAAACCTGTAGATGGCATTATTTCCCCAAATCCTACCCCTAATCACATCAGAATAGCCCTCTGTTGGCGTCACTTCCGCCTAAACATAAAACATGGCGCCAAGCTCGTTCGTCTGGACAGACTCGGAGACAGAATTGCTTCTAAACACAATTTTGGAGTATAAACTTCAAAAGACACAAGAAAACGTTGATTGGGAATCTTGTCAGTAGTCGGGCTTCTAAAATTAAACATGTAAATAGCACCTGCACAATAATTAACGCTTTCAAGGCACTACTCCGATCCATTACTCTTTGTCCATGCTTAATCTGGCCTCTGCAGTAAACAAAGGTCGCACGTTTGACGTCAGGGCAGATTTGTTGTCATTTTTTTGGCGCAGATTGTGACGTTCTAAAACGCAAAACTCCGGTTATCTCTGTCTACACGAAAAGGCATACACGGAGTTTTCAAAAATCTTCACTTTGCCCGGAGTTTTTTTAAATATTCGTTTTTTATGTGTTTTCATGTGGATAACAGGCCAAAACGTAGAAAAATATTTTCGATTTAGCGGATACCCGGCTACGTGTGGATGGGGTCTTAGAGTCTAATGTTTCAGATTCAGTTTTAATTTTTTTATTCACAGAAATGTTGATTTCACATTTCTTAAGCATCATCTTTATACTACAGTGCTATTGAATTCTCTAATCTGATTGGTCGGGATGTATGGAATCAATTTTGTGCCAAAATGTTCATATAATACTTTTGAAATATCAAACAAAAACGACAAATCAAAATACAAAAAAACAAAAAAAAGGCAATTTTTTTAGACTGGCAAACAAATTATTCGTGTAATCGTGCAAAATATATCAGTCTATTACTCTTCAGAAACCTTTTTTTTTTTTGTTCCGCGGCTTTCTCAGTTTTGTTTGGCGTAATTTATTTTGGTTGCGATTCCAGCTTTCTCGTTTGCGCTCCCTGACTTTTTGCTTGCAGTTTTGGCACAAACTTCACGTGTGGGTGGGCTGTCCAGGAACGCATTCCCATTGGCTAACTTGTGTTTGACTGACAGCTACGCTCAGCCATTCCTTACTCGGATTCTGGCGGACTGTTTGACGAGTGACCGATCCATTGCCGGTAAACAAGGATCGAGTGGACTTCAGTGGCGACTATGATATTGAATTAATTCAACAAAGTGTAAGTGCGGGACAAATGTGTTGTATGTGTTGCAGTAGTGCACATTATGCAGGCGTTTAACGTTAGCAAGACAGCTATTATATTGGGTAGTGGAGCTAAGGCTAACATTTGACTTGCCACGAAACACCTGCATAATGTGCACTACTGGAACACATACAACACATTTGTCCCGCACTTACACTTTGTTGAATTAATTCAATATCATAGTCGCCACTGAAGTCCACTCGATCCTTGTGTACCGTCAATGGATCGGTCACTCGTCAAACAGTCTGCCAGAATCCGAGTAGGAAATGGCCGCAACAGCCTCCGGGGGAATGGCTGAGCGTAGCTGTCAGTCAAACACAAGTTAACCAATGGGAATGCGTTCCTGGACAGCCCACCCACACGTGAAGTTTGTGCCAAAACTGCAAGCAAAAAGTCAGGGAGCGCAAACAAGAAAGCTGGAATCGCAACCAAAATAAATTACGTCAAACAAAACTGAGAAAGACACGGAACAAAAATAAAAGGTTTCTGAAGAGTAATAGACTGATATTTTGCACGATTACACGAATAATTTGTTTGCCAGTCTAAAAAAATTGACTTTTTTTTGTATTTTGATTTGTCGTTTTTGTTCGATATTTCAAAAGTATTGTATGAACATTTTGGCACAAAATTGATTCCATAGGTATGTGCTGATTCATTTTCTGGAGCGAAGCATTAACACTAATGTAAAGGTGCAATTTTTTTTTTTTTTGTGACACAAACAACGATTAAGATGAAAAAACAGAAATCTGGAGTGTGCATAGGTATTCTCTAGGGTGCCACTGAGTCTAATCGCCACAAAATTTTTTTCAATGTTTTCCAGGTCCCACCCTCTCATTTTGTTCCTTTTATGAAGCATAGTAATTACTCCAAGTTTCATACAAATATATGGATATTTTTTGGTGGCTCAATAGGCTGAAATGTTTTCACAGAGTAACTATTCAGTAGCTGTTGCATGCATGTATTAACACTCTTATTCAACACGTTTGTGATAAAGGTCTACCTAAAAGCCTGGTTCACATGCGCATGTGCATCATCTGCTCCGCGGAATGATTTGCAGCTGCTGCGTGAGCTGGAGAGCTACAAGAAACAACATGAAGCTGTTGCTAAAGCTGCAATAAAATCATTCTCTGGACACTTGTGGTACTTAAGTGAAATCCTGGTCGGTTTAGCATTCTTTGACTCTGCAGTGTCAGCTGAGGTGAAGTCAGCCATGGTGAAAGTCCTCGACAAGAAAACAACATATCATCCTCGACGCATTGCCTTCAACCCCACAGTACCTCAGAAGCAGTTGTTTGACTTTGTATCACAACACACCAAGCAGCTTTTCACATTCTCATCTCATTATCTGTAGCCGCTTTATCCTGTTCTACAGGGTCGCAGGCAAGCTGGAGCCTATCCCAGCTGACTACGGGCGAAAGGCGGGGTACACCCTGGACAAGTCACCAGGTCATCACAGGGCTGAAACATAGACACAGACAACCATTCACACTCACACCTACGGTCAATTTAGAGTCACCAGTTAACCTAACCTGCATGTCTTTGGACTGTGGGGGAAACCGGAGCACCCGGAGGAAACCCACGGGGAGAACATGCAAACTCCGCACAGAAAGGCCCTCGCCAGTCACGGGGCTTGAACCCGGACCTTCTTGCTATGAGGCGACAGCGCTAACCACTACACCACCGTGCCGCCCCAGCCTTTAACATACCACAGAAATTCCTCATGAACAGTCCAGATACATGGAGCAGTGACAACGATTACATTGTTGGCCAACAGAAAGTGAGAAGTCTGAAAGTCGTCAACGATGCAGCTGAGCGAGGGGTGGCCTTGATTCCGGCGTTCAATAGAGTCCTGACCAATCAAGAAGAACAAAAACAGTTCTTGTTGCAAGTCGTGGAGAAACACCGCCATGACTTTCCAAACAGTAACAAGTCCACCTTGACTGCACTCACTGCAGCTGCTGTTGACAACTAAATTGCGGACAACTAATTTACATTGTGACATTTTGGTCACTGTTTGTGTTAATCTGTTTGTGTTCAAAAATCATTTGTTGACTTTTGAAGTAACTGCTAGTAACTGTTTGATTTTCACGATTTCTGCAGTATTCTGTTTTTTAATGTTAAATTTAACATTATATGATTATATCTGGGCGGCACGGTGGTGTAGTGGTTAGCGCTATCGCCTCACAGCAAGAAGGTCCTGGGTTCGAGCCCCGGGGCCGGCGAGGGCCCTTCTGTGTGAAGTTTGCATGTTCTCCCCGTGTCCGCGTGGGTTTCCTCCGGGTGCTCCGGTTTCCCCCACAGTCCAAAGACATGCAGGTTAGGTTAACTGGTGAGTCTAAATTGACCGTAGGTGTGAGTGTGAATGGTTGTCTGTGTCTATGTGTCAGCCCTGTGATGACCTGGCGACTTGTCCAGGGTGTACCCCGCCTTTCACCCGTAGTCAGCTGGGATAGGCTCCAGCTTGCCTGCGACCCTGTAGAAGGATAAAGCGGCTAGAGATAATGAGATGCGATGATTATATCTGTCGTGGCGACCTGCCGCAAGGAGTGTCTGAACGCAGGCTCACAGAAGTAAATGATTCTTAGTTTAAAACTGGTTTTCTGTTCATTTATGTTTGTTCAGCAACATATTGCCTGAACGATTAAAAATGGTTAAAACATACTTAACTTACCTTATACATAAATATTTATATATTGTTGCCTAATTAACTTGGGCTTTGTTATAGAGAAACAGGCATTTATTCATACATTTATTTTATGTTTGTATGTAAGGTTTTTCACCTTACTTCTTACTTCTGCTTCTACTTCTACTTCTGATCCTGGTTCTACTTCTACCTTTTCTTCTGGAAAAACCCACTACTACCACAATTCTACGATAACGTCAGCTCCACTGAAAATCAATAAAACATAAGACGAGTGGAATCCTGTGTCCGAGTCCTTCCCTTTCCAGTATGGGAAACCCTGATGCTCACATACACTTGACAATATCAGAATTTTTCGGAAAATTACACATATTGTACAACTTTGGAACTGTTGAGCTACCAGTAAATATTATTATAATACATCCACACTTTGTCACATTTTTTCTTTTCACATTATGAACACATTTAGGGGGTGGGACAATGAAAATTAGAAACTTCATTTTTGAGTGGCACCCTAGTGTTCTCCCCCAAGTCAATACTTTGTAGAGCCACCTTTTGCTGCAATTACAGCTGCAAGTCTCTTGGGGTGTGTCTCTATTAGCTTAGCACATCTAGCCACTGGGATTTTCGCTCATTCCTCAAGGCAAAACTGTTCCAACTCCTTCAAGTTAGATGGGTTGTGTTGGTGTACAGCAATCTTCAAGTTATGCCACAGATTCTCAATTGGATTGAGGTGTGGGCTTTGATTAGGCCATTCCAAGACATTTAAATGTTTCCCGTTAAACCACTCCAATGTAGCTTTAGCAGTATGTTTAGGGTCATTGTTCTACTGGAATGTGAACCTTTGTCCCAGTCTCAAACCTCTGGCCGACTCAAACAGGTTTTCCTCCAGAATTGTCCTGTATTTAGTGCCATCCATCTTTCCTTCAGTCTTGACCAGCTTTCCTGTCCCTGCAGATGAAAAACATCCCCACAGCATGATGCTGCCACCAGCATGCTTCACTGTAGGGATGGTGTTCTCAGGGTGTTGGGTTTGCGCCACACATGGCATTTCCCATGATGGCCAAAAAGTTCAGTTTTAGTCTCATTTGACCAGAGAATCTTCTTCCATGTGTTTGGGGAGTCTGCCACATGCTGTTGGGCAAACTCTAAACGAGTTTTCTTAAGCAATGGCTTTTTTTCTGGCCACTTTTCCATAAAGCCCCGCTCTGTAGTGTACAGCTTAAAGTGGTCCAATGGACAGATACTCCCATCTCCGCTGTGGATCTTTGCAGCTCCCTCATCATTATCGTTGGTGTCTTTGTTGCATCTTTGATTAATGCCCTCCTTGCCCAGTCTGTGAGTTTTGGTGGGCGGCCTTCTCTTGTCATGTTTGTAGTGGTGCCATATTCTTTCCATTTTGCTATAATGGATTTAATGGAGCTCCCTGGGATATTCAAAGTTTGGGATATTTTTTATAACCCAACCCTGATCTATACTTCCCCACAACTTTGTCTCTGACCTGTTTGGAGGCTCCTTGGTTTTCATGTTGCTTGCTTAGTAGTGTTGCAGAGTCAGGGTCCTTCCAGAACAGGTTGATTTATACAGGTATCATGTGACAGATCATGTGACAATTTGATTGCACACAGGTGGATCTTAATTCACTAATTGTGACTTATGAAGTGAATTGGTTGGACCAACTCTTATTTAGGGTGTTCATACGAAAGGGGGTGAATACTTATGCACACTGCAGATTTTTGTTTTTTTCATCTTAATTATTGTTTGTGTCACAATTTTAAAAAAAATGCACGTTTAAAGTGGTAGGCATGTTGTGTAAATCAAATAGTGCTAACTAGAGATGCACCGATTGCAATTTTTTGGGCCGATTCCGATTTCCGATTTTCCATGGAGTGTGACCTGCCGATACCGATTTTGGCCGATTCCGATTTCATTTTTTCAAACCACTTCACAGCACACACAAAGACTATTTTCTTTTTATCTTTTCTGTAATAGAACATTCTGCCAGATTTTCAGTAATAAATTTTCAACACCTCAAAGTTTGAAAACAAACAAAAAGACATTGTTCTTTGTAAACTCTTTCTTCATGTTGGGTATTAACATATTAATTCCTGAAATAGGAAATTCACACAAACATTTTTTTCTTTTCCCATCCAATATCTGGCACAAAAACAACTTCCCCCTCATATATTATTTGCCTACTGCTACGGAACACACTTTCATAAGTCTATTTAGATCTGAAAACTTATGCCTTATAGAACAACCCATTTCTTCATTCAGTATCAAAATACAAAAATAATTTCCAGTCATACTTATACCATCGCCATTCTATCATCTTTGTCAAATGTGTATTTGTAGAGTAATTTCCAACAGAATCAAGTGCAACCAAGGTTGTAAAACAAACAAAAAGACATTTTTTCTCTCTCTCTTTGTACAAATCTAACTAGATGTTTGGTAATAGGCTAACGTATTAATTCCTGTAATGGGAAATTCACACAAACACACACATTTTCTTCTTTTCACATCCAATATCTGGCACACAAAAAAAATCACTATATTTGGATATCCAAATATCTCATCTCATTATCTCTAGCCGCTTTATCCTTCTACAGGGTCGCAGGCAAGCTGGAGCCTATCCCAGCTGACTACGGGCGAAAGGCGGGGTACACCCTGGACAAGTCGCCAGGTCATCACAGGGCTGACACATAGACACAGACAACCATTCACACTCACATTCACACCTACGGTCAATTTAGAGTCACCGGTTAACCTAACCTGCATGTCTTTGGACTGTGGGGGAAACCGGAGCACCCGGAGGAAACCCACGCGGACATGGGGAGAACATGCAAACTCCGCACAGAAAGGCCCTCGCCGGCCACGGGGCTCGAACCCGGACCTTCTTGCTGTGAGGCGACAGCGCTAACCACTACACCACTGTGCTGCCCTATTCAAATATAGTAAAATAAAAAATCACTATATTTGGATATCCAAATATAGTGAAATATATATATATTTTTTGTTAATGGCACGCGCGCCGGAGCTCGTTAGGCGCGCAGGACTGACACTGTTCTGTGCAAGCACAACACAATCGCACTAGAAAGCATGTTCAAGCTGCCATTGTAGCTGCAGTCTTTTTAGTTGCGAATTACGAGTATTTCCACTTTCATCTCTATGTGATACACAAGTTCTGATCGGCAGAAAATCGGCATATTTTAATTTTGACCGGCCGGTCGCCGGTCATGGCCGATCATGTGAAAATCGGACGATTCCAATCGGCAGCCGGTCAATCGGTGCATCACTGCTAACACTCCAAAAATCCATTTCAATTCCAGCTTGTAATGCGACAAAACAGGACAAACACCGCGGGGGGGAATACTTTTGCAAGACGCTGTAACTAAATCAAATCACAGGTTTATATTAATGAGCTCATCTGAATATGCTATCTTGTATGGCAGAAGATCAACATAATCGAAGCCTAAATATACTGTAAATAGATGAAATGTGGGTTTTGATGTATAAACACTGATTTATACTCAACGAAGCCGATTAGGTAAATTTATGGAAGTGTTCTCTCAGAGTACGTTTTCCACCATTTGAAAGTCTTCACTCACTTCCTATTACAGCACGCTGCGTCATGTTTTATTCCTTTCTTGACATACTGTCACACAGTTAATCTGCATTTACACTATCACTGGTGCATGGAGTCTGTAAATGTTTGCTGGAGACAGTTGTTTGGATTTTTCACATTCCTATGTCAAACATCAGTTAAAAAAGAGGCATGTGGATACAGACCTTGAAGCTACTGACTACAGCATAACCTGCTGAACTGTAAACCATACACTACGTGGAAACCTGACCATCACACCCATATGTGCTTGTACAGCCAATCCCAGACTTATTTCCTCTTTGCTGTTATAATAAGCTCCACTCTTCTGGGAAGGCTTTCCACTCGATTTTGGAGCGTGGCTCTGGGAATTTACGCATTTAGCCACAAAAAGCTTAGTGAGATCAGGCAGTGATGTCAAGAGACTACCGTAGGCCTGGGATGTAGTTGGTATTCCAGTTCATCCCACAGGTGTTCAGTGGGGTTGAGGTTAGGGCTCTGTACAGGACACTCGATGTTCCACACCAAACTTGGCAAACAATGTTTTCATGGAGCTTGCTTGTGTACGGGGGCATTGTCATACTGGAACAGGTTTGTGTCCCATAGTTCCAGTGAATGGAAACTGTAATGCTAGAGGATACAAAGACATTCTATACAATTGTGTGCTTCCAACATTGTGGCAACGGTTTGGAGAAGAACCACATATGGATGTGATGGTGACATGTCCACAAACTGTTAGCCAAACCACACCATATTATATAATTAGATTGCCAATTATCAAATTATATTTTTAATTCTTTCAAGATCATTCAATTACAGATTTCTCTCAGGCTTTTAGAGGACAGGATGACTGGTTATGGTTTGGGGACAGCTAATGCAGTTTTTCTGAATTGATATACAAATCTGGCAGCACGGTGGTGTAGTGGTTAGCACTGTCACCTCACAGCAAGAAGGTTCTGGGTTCAAGCCCAGTGGCCGACGGGGGCCTTTCTGTGTGGAGTTTGCATGTTCTCCCCATGTCTGCGTGGGTTTCCTCCGGGTACTCCGGTTTCCCCCAAAGACATGCAGGCTAGATTAGTTGGTGGCTCTAAATTGACCGTAGGTGTGAATGGTTGTTTGTCTCTATGTGTCAGCCCTACGATAATCTGGCGACTTGTCCAGGGTGTACTCCGCCTCTCGCCCATAGTCAGCTGGGATAGGCTCCAGCTTGCCCGCGACCCTGCACAGGATAAACGGCTATGGATGGATATACAGTTCCTAAAATCGTTCCTCCTTTTTTCTCAAAACAGTAAAAACAAAACCCAAAATTCAAGCCACCTTCACAAAACCTTTGACTTGCCTTACAAAATCAAACTTCTTCTTCTTCTACTACTTTCGGCTGTTCCCGTTAGGGGCCACCACAGCAGATCTGTTCCGCATATTTGATTTGGCATAGGTTTTTACACCGGATGCCCTTCCTGACGCAACACTCCCCAATCTATCCAGGCTTCGAGCTAGCGCTAAGTATGCACTGGCTTGTACAACCCCATTGGCTGGGTATTTTACCTAATTGGCATGTCTTTGAACTGTGGGGGAAACCAGAGCACCTGGAGGAAACCCACACAGACATGGGGAGAACATGCAAACTCCACACAGAAAGGCCCCTGTCGGCCGTGGGGTTCGAACCCGGAACCTTCTTGCCATAAGGCAACAGTGCTCTATTGTTCTATTATATCTTTGCTCAACACCAAACACTGCTGTCAGATGACACACAAAACCAGTCAATGCATAAACACTACTCAGCAATCAGTAGATGCTAGATAAAAAAAACACTGCACTCTTGGCATAGGAGAAAGAAAATCAACTTTATTTAGGATATATGCACTTATGCATTTACCTGCTGCAAAAATAAATAAAATAAAAATAAAGGGCGGCACAGTGGTGTAGTGGTTACCGCTGTCGCCTCACAGCAAGAAGGTCCGGGTTCGAGCCCCGTGGCCGGCGAGGGCCTTTCTGTGCGGAGTTTGCATGTTCTCCCCGTGTCCGCGTGGGTTTCCTCCGGGTGCTCCGGTTTCCCCCACAGTCCAAAGACATGCAGGTTAGGTTAACTGGTGACTCTAAATTGAGCGTAGGTGTGAATGTGAGTGTGAATGGTTGTCTGTGTCTATGTGTCAGCCCTGTGATGACCTGGCGACTTGTCCAGGGTGTACCCCGCCTTTCGCCCGTAGTCAGCTGGGATAGGCTCCAGCTTGCCTGCGACCCTGTAGAACAGGATAAAGCGGCTAGAGATAATGAGATTAGATGAGATGAATAAAAACTACAGTAAGTGCACTGTTTACAGTAAGTATGTCAATTAATCACTCTGCCTCAGCATCATGTCTCTGGGCTGGGTCAAGTCACAGGACTTCACCTACATCACAGGCGATGTTCTCCCTTGCTAGGCAAGAGGGAAAGAATCGTTTGGCACGCCAAATCCAGCCTTGAACAGATTCCACTCCTACATCATCACATGGTGCATCCATTGACTGGAGTAGATTTTCCTGGGTATAGGGGTTGGAGTCATATACTTTCCACTACCATGCTGAGAAAACTTCTTCCATGGGGTTTAGGAAAGGAGAGTATAGTGGAACGCAAACATTTATAAAACGCTGGTTAATGAAAATAGCCTCAATGAGACTGGAACTCATACCGGCCACTGTTGTTCCGTGTGAGTTTGAAATCCGATCAGTCCTGTGGGAGGAGTAGCGATTGTTGTGAAATTACATATGACCCCTGTGTAGCCGCATCCATGGCAGGTGGCGCCACCTGGTGAACAGTATTCTTGTTGGAATATGTCTTTAGAGTCTTCTGGGTGAGTTTCAGTGAAAATGTCCCAGCAGTTTATGAAGAGTAGCGTTTAATGTGACGAGTCACCCAAAAGTTTCAGACGCCCATAAAACTGTAAATATGACACGTGGTGCCACTGTCTTGAAAACTTTTAGACACACCCACCTGGGGAACATTGTATGCGAGTTTGATCGATATCTAATCAATCCTGTAGGAGGAGTAGCAAATTTTGTAAATTGTGGACGGATGATGACGGACAATGGACAGACAACAGACGGACGACACGTGATCGCATAAGCTTATCCGGGCTGGCCTGCGGCCAAATGAGCTAATAAACCATTCACATATTTGTGGATCATGGTGAAAGCTCATATTGTCCTAAATGATAACATATACAGGATCCTCTACCTGCTCATGATCCCCCTGCTCATGTCCAAGCATCCAGAAATATCAGGAGATGTTTAAGTTAATATATCATGGTGGTGGAGAAGCCCATGTTTGCTGATGGCTGCACATATGGTCAGGCTACAGTCACACTACATCTCGCGATGGGTTTGCGAATACTTGGCGGTGAAAAATTGGTAGCATTGCCACCAATCGTGCGATGCATGACCAATGTTCTCCGAGCTTCACGAGTTGTTTTTTGGTGTCTCTCTGCCTCGTGAGTGACCAAAAACGTTATGAAAAATTTCAACGCATGTATTGAAATTTGGTGGTGATGTTTTTTTATCAGCAAACTAAGCAGCGAATACTCACAGATGGGTTTGGGACAGAGATGAACAAAGTACCCGACTTTGTTACTTACTTTTTTAAAGATTTTTTTTGGGCTTTTTTCACCTTTATTGGATAGGACAGTGTAGAGACAGGCAGGGCTCGAAATTAACTTTTTTTCTTTGTGTCCCCCAGTGGTCCCGAATTCTGTGTTGTATTGTCCCGAATGGAAGCAATAGTGTCCCCATTTTTTTCCTCTCTGAAATAACCAGTGGTTAATATTATCATATGAAGTTACTATTATATTTGTAACTATGCGATTTTGAACCCTTTATATCATTTTTACAATAAGTCACAAGACACAAGCGACACATGTCCAATACATCATCTACTTCAAAATTACAGTTATTGCATTTTCAGTTTATTAAACTTTGGCGATCTCACTGTATGAATAGATACCCGTTTATTTAAAGGGGCCAACTAGCTCATTCAGAAAATGTTTCAACTCCCTACATCTGCAGTACACTTTAGTTGAAAATAAGACCCCTTTTATGTTCATTTCATCTACTTATACCTTGAATATCTGTTGGCACTTATAAGGCCAACTTATCATTTTCACCATGACCGTTATCCATTTTTATGAACTTTCCGTTATCCATTTTTATGAACTTTCCGTTATCCATTTTATGAACTTTCGCTGCCGGGTGCAAACGTTAGCAACATCAGCATAGTGCCAGGGTCCGTGTATCATCCGATCATTCAAATATTCCATTCAATCTGGAAAACGATGATACGCGGACCTGCCAGGTCCGAGCCTAGTTGTGCTGCTGACTGACTAAACTTTCTGAACTAGAAAGACACCAAGAAAACTCACTTATTCTGTTGAACGGTATCTTCCGTCAATATCATCCACATCATTCCTGTTGTATTTTATAACGTGTCTAACAGTGTTCATTCAGTTCATTCAGTTGCTAGCGTTGCCTGCAGACCAGGCGATGACACTTTGGATCCTGAAGGTCCCGGAGACGTTATGTCTGGGCTTTCAGTTTCTTCCCCGCGGTCGGTCCGCTTCAACCACTTCAGCATTTTTGTTCTGGCAAGAGTCGGCGCAGCGTGTGCGGTAGCAATTCCATTCCAAGTCCATATAATGCGGACTCCGGCCGAAGATTCTAGAACAGAATGCGCTGCTCTGTAGCCTACGGATGCAGGTGCATCGAAAGTGTAGCTACTATATATTTTTCGCTGTTAACGTTTTAAAATTAAAATTGACAAATTAGGTGAATGTCTACGTATGTGTTACGGCTTTGTAAATAATATTAATGTAGAACTTTTTTTCTAGATCTATTTTTTTCCATTGTCCCGGGATTGTCCCAGATATGATAATTTTGTGTCCCGATGACATTTTTTATGGTCCCCGGGACATCGGGACACCGTTAGTTTCGAGCGCTGGAGACAGGACAGGAAATGAGTAGGAGAGAGAGACGGGGAGGGATCGGGAAACGACCTCAGATCGGAATCGAACCCGGGTCCCCGGATTTATGGTATGGCACCTTATCCACCTGAGCCACGACGCCCCCGACTTCGTTACTTAAGTCAAAGTACAGATCCCACTGGTCAAATGTTACTCTGATACAAGTGAAAGTTGTCCAGTCAATTTTTTACTTAAGTTAAAGAAATGAAGTACTTGCTTTTAAAAATACTTAAGTATTAAAAGTACATTTTCTGTCCACACGCTGCTGTATTATTGCCACAGATAAACACATTTCTACATTCTGTTTATTTGGCAAGATTATGCTAAAACATATTTCTGAAAGGATTTCAGATAAGTTAACGTTATTCATGTTAGACTAACTCCATTTTTACATGCTAACTAACAGTGTCCAAGTTCACTAGCTATGTGTAAACGTTAGCCGTGGACAAGGCTACGGCAACTTGCCAGGCAAATCCATAGAAAGTCATTTGACTAACCAGACTGCATAGCTATTGCAGCATTATCGCTAGCTCTAAAAGCACAGACAACTTCACTGCAAGCTTTTTCTTGCAATAAAACCTTTATATACCTCAATATGCTTCCGCGGGTTGGACGGTGAGTTTTTATAGGCCGTGATGTGGTTCGTTTTAGACAAACAAAGCAAACATTTAAAATGAAACAAAACTTTATTCCTTTCAGAAAACTGAAACATGGGTTTGAGGTGTGGCCATGGGTGTGTGCATTCCTCAGAAGAACCGCCTCCTTCCATTCTGCCATCAACTGATTGTGTTCAAATAACGCTGCTGAGAAATCATTGAACTTGAACTTTTGTACAGTCTATGGATGTGACATGACCCTAGTGATTACTGATAGGCTGTCTCAGTGTCACCTGCGAAAAACCAATCACGTTTTAGAAAATAAAAGAAAAAACATCCGCTTTCAAAGCTGCTTCATAAGGGGTGTTCACACGGCAACGTTTACTCCGGTGTAGCACCGGGGCTGCCCCGGTAGAGCGTTCACACGGTACAAAGTTATACCGGTATAGCCACTGAAAGCTGCTTAAACCGGTGCAAATCTAACCCTGCTCGGGAGGTGGTTTAAGAAATTTACTCCGGAGTAAATGCTAGTTTGCGGGGCAGCACCGATATAAAATGGGACGTCTGAACGCTACAGGGGTAGACTCGCTACGCGTGAGGAGAGCTGATTACATACGGGCATTGCATAATTTGCATCCTGGTATTTTGCGCTTCCAAAATGGCGAATATCAACAACAACAGAATTGCGTGTCTTCCAGTGTTGCCAGATTGGGCGGTTTTAAGTGCATTTTGGCGGATTTGAACATATTTTGGGCTGGAAAACGTCAGCAGTATCTGGCAACACTGGTGTCTTCATCCACGTTGTTTTCCCGGCGCTTGGTGATGCCATGACAACCGGGAAAAGGAAGTACATTTTCACGCATGCGCATATTTCATTTCCGCATTATTACTATCGTATAGCACAGTCGCAAAAACTGCCGTGTGAACGCAAGTGGGGCTGCACCGGTGCTAACACGCGTCTCTCTAGTAAGCAGGTTTGTGACGTGTGAACGCTCCACAAAATTTACACCGGTGTAAGAGATATCGCAACAAAATACATCGGTGCAGCATCGATGCAAATATGTGCCGTGTGAACACCCCTATAGTAACGAGTAACAAGGACCTTGATAGAAATGTAGTGGAGTGAAAAGTATGATATTTGTCTTTCAAATGTAGTGAAGTTAAAGTCATAAGTTTCCCCTCAAAAAATACTCAAGTAAAATACAGATACTCAAAAAGTGTACTCAAGTACAGTACTCGAGTAAATGTACTTCGTCACTGTCCACCTCTAGTTTGGGAATACTTCCTGAAGCTCGAGGAAGCATTGCCACCAAACCCAAACGCCTCATTTTCATCAATAACCCATCACAAAACACCACGAGCTGTAGTGTGATTGTAGTCTAACGTTGCCACCATGCTGGCCTAGCACTTCTATAATGGCACGCTGACCAATTACGTTGTGACCTCTCCTTCTCCTTTTGTCAGATTAAACCCAGATTCATCCAAAAAGATACATTCATGAGGCCTCTCCATGGAATCCAGTTCAGACATTCTCTCAGTAGAGCAAAACGAGTAGCTTTGTAAGTGCTACAACATGATAGACCATGCGTCTGTATACACGTTCTTCTTTACATCTAGAACAGTACAGCATGTATTAGTACTCTAATGCCGCTTTTCCACTACCAACGCGGCTGAGTTGGGCTGAGCCGTGCCGTGCTGAGTTGGGCTGAGTCGAGCTGAGTGGGGCTGTTGGAGTTGCATTTCGACTACAACCGCGCTGAACCGTGCTGGCTGGAAGTGGGTGGACACATTGGGTGGAGTTAGCGAAAGTGGGTAGACGCCACGTGATGTCGCAAACAGTGACATCAGTGACCTTTTAAGCGGTAGTCTCACGACCCGGAGAGTAAACAATAAACATGGAGTCGTTAGTGTTGCTGGTCTTGGTGCTGTGGCTTGTTGTCACCGACAACGCCAACAGATACTGGCAAGAGCATATAGATGAGGCGAGGCGCATAAGGCTTCAGAAATTCTTGTAATTCCTAATTCTTTTTCTTCCGGGTTTACGGTGTTTACAGATCCCAGCGTGCTCGCGGGGCGTGTGTGGGCGTGTGAGGACACTCCTCCTCACCAATCAGTGCACAGGGGAGTGTCTCCTCACGCCCCTAGCCCCACTCGGCTCGGTTTGGCTCGCTTCAGCCCCACTCCAAAACCGTGCGAGTTTTGGGTGCTGAGCAGGGCTGAAGCGAGCTGAGTCGCACCGCTCTGAGGTAGTCGAAACGCGAGCCGTGTTGAGCTGAAGTGAGCTGAAAAGAGGTAGTGGAAAAGGGCCATATGTCTGAATATCCACTTGATTTTGTTGCTCTTTCCCTCTTTCTGAGTTGCGCTCAAATGGTATTCGGTCGGATTGTTTCATCCGTATCTGGTTGCACTGCAGGACACAGTCAACTGTGCTAAGGCTCACACTGTTGATTCCTTCAAAATGACTATTGTCTCCAATAACACGCTGCTGTACTTCACACAGTTTAACTGCATTATTCTGAAGCACCATATGACAATGAGAGTCTCCTGTTGTGGAGAGAACACGCATGTCCTTTCACCCGCATGTGGCCGTCTTTCAACGCTACAAAAAGGGATCATTTTGTTAGAAGTGTCCATAGTGTAATACTGCATTGGTAAGATTCCTTACCACTCGTAATACTGTACAGTACAGATATAGTATAGCACTGTAAGAAGGACTGTTTCCTGTCCCCTTTCTAGAATACTGGTAAAGCAATTTACTGAGACATCTTACTGTACTATAGTGTGATCTTCACGAACCAAAGAGATAGCCTCGTAGTAGAGTGGCCAATCAGAGTGCACGATTGCTCATATCCAGCGAATGTGGATAGAATATTTAACAGTTATTCCATGAAATCGAGTCGTACATGAGCTGATAGCCGACGAGGAGCGTAGCACCGAGTCAGCTATGTACGACGAGATTGAGTGGAATAACTGTTTTATTCTATCCACATTCACTGGATTTTGAGAAACAGAGCATTTTTATTTATTTTTTTTGCAAATTCAGTAAATGAAAACTTTATACAAAAACTGACAAAATCATTTCCGCTTAGAATGTAAACAAACCGGCAAAATGGCAGTAGCAATTTGTGAAAAATGTGATAATAATAATTCTTGAAAAATTAAAAAAAATATATATATATATACATTCTTACCATCAAATGCTTTTATTCCATATTTTATTGCTTTTTTTTGTAATTTTGGGGTTTTGTTTTCGAGTAGAGTTTTTATTTCGTCCTCGGTAGGTTCAGTTGCACACTCTGCCATTTTCTTTTCTTCGTTTTTTGGCAGTTGGCAAACCAACTTAAAGGTGCATTACTGCCACCAACTGGACTGGAGTGTGGAACAGGAGATATTAGGGGGCTCATCTCATCTCATTATCTCTAGCCGCTTTATCCTGTTCTACAGGGTCGCAGGCAAGCTGGAGCCTATCCCAGCTGACTACGGGCGAAAGGCGGGGTACACCCTGGACAAGTCGCCAGGTCATCACAGGGCTGACACATAGACACAGACAACCATTCACACTCACAATCACACCTACGGTCAATTTAGAGTCACCAGTTAACCTAACCTGCATGTCTTTGGACTGTGGGGGAAACCGGAGCACCCGGAGGAAACCCACGCGGACACGGGGAGAACATGCAAACTCCGCACAGAAAGGCCCTCGCTGGCCACGGGGCTCGAACCCGGACCTTCTTGCTGTGAGGCGACAGCATTAACCACTACACCACCATGCCGATATTAGGGGGCTACAGTATATTCTTTTATTTATCTATTTCTGTTTCTTTTAAATACTTGATAACAAAGTGATATATCTGACTTGATGTGCGTCGCCATTTTGTTTTTCTCTACTCACGGTATATGAGCTGACAGCCTTGTAGTACAGTAACCAATAAGACCACGCGATTGTTCATATCCAGTGAATGTGGATATAATAATTAACAGTTATTCCATGAAATCGAGTCGTACATGAGCTGATAGCCAACGAGGCGTGTAATGCCGAGTCGGCTATAAGCCGTGTATGATGAGGTTGAGTGGAATAACTGTTTTATTCTATCCACTTTCACTGGATTTTGAGAAACAGAGCATCTTTATTTTTTGTAAATTTGACAAATAAAATTTTATACAAAACGCCCGACAAAATCATTTCCGCTTAGAATGTAAACAAACCGGCAAAATGACAGGAGCAATTTGTGAAAAATGTGATAATAATAATTCTTGAAAAATACCATTTAAAAAATACACACTCCACCATTTTCACATTTCTGTTTTTTTTTTCATCTTAATTATTGGGGCGGCACGGTGGTGTAGTGGTTAGCGCTGTCGCCTCACAGCAAGAAGGTCCGGGTTTGAGCCCCGGGGCCGGCGAGGGCCTTTCTGTGTGGAGTTTGCATGTTCTCCCCGTGTCCGCGTGGGTTTCCTCCGGGTGCTCCGGTTTCCCCCACAGTCCAAAGACATGCAGGTTAGGTTAACTGGTGACTCTAAATTGACCGTAGGTGTGAATGTGAGTGTGAATGGTTGTCTGTGTCTATGTGTCAGCCCTGTGATGACCTGGCGACTTGTCCAGGGTGTACCCCGCCTTTCGCCCGTAGTCAGCTGGGATAGGCTCCAGCTTGCCTGCGACCCTGTAGAACAGGATAAAGCGGCTAGAGATAATGAGATGAGATGAGTGAATCAGATCTGCAAATTGTGTTGAACCAAGTGAATATTGTTTAAAGTTTTGAGAAAAGAGTGATTAATTCAGTTATGGAGTTTTGCCAGTCGACAGTTTTACTTTGAGAATAAGGTTTAGTGTTTTAGCAATTCAGAAAAAAACTGTAATAGAATTGTTCGTTTATGAACATCTTTTGCTGGACTGTATCATAATTAATGTCCTTTGTAATACAAATGAATAGTGCATGCGTTGTGCAGCTCTTTTTATTTGAGCAAGTAAGTGATGCACTTTTTCAAGTCATTTTTGTTCTAAACACTGAAGGAATAATTACAACCCCAAATCATAAAAAGTTAGGACGGTATAGAAAATGCAAGTAAAAACCCAAGATATTTCATATTTTGTCTGGTCATCTTCATTTCATTTGTTAATATACATCCATTCCGGCGTTTCAGGCCTGCAACACATTACAAAAAACATCTGGACGGGGCAATTAAGGGCTAGTAATGAAGTAAAACTATTAAATAATGATGTTATTTGAAACAGGTCAAAAAGTTAATGCTGACACTTTTCTATTTTAGCCATCATTAACTTTTTCAGCAGTTTGTGCTACAGTAGCTCTTCTGTGGGATCGGACCATATGGGCTAGCCTTCGTGCCCCATGTGATTCAATAAGCCTTCGACACCCATGACCCTGTCGCCAGTTCACCGGATGTCCTTCCTTGGACTACTTTTGGTAGGTACTAACCACCACATACCAGGAACACCCCATGAGATGTGGCATTTTGTTGATGCTCAGACCCAGTCATCTCGCCATCACAATTTGGCTCTTGCCAAAGTCGCTCAGATTCTTACGCTTGCCCATTTTTCCTGTTTCCAACACATCAACTTCAAGAACTGACTGTTCTCTTGCTCCGTAATAATATATCCCACCCCTTGTCAGTTGACATTGTAATGAGATAACTAACAGTTATTCCACGAAATCGAGTTGTATATAAGCTGATAGCTGACGAGGCGCGTAGCACCAAGTTGACTATAAGCAATGTACGACGAGATTGAGTGGAATGACTGTTTTATTCTATCCACATTCACTGGATCTTGATAAACAGAGCATTTTTATTTTTTTGCAAATTCGATAAATAAAAACTTTATACAAAACGTCTGACAAAATCATTTCTGCTTAGAATGTACGCAAAACGGCGAAATGACAGGAGTAATTTGTGAAAAATGCGATAATAATAATTCTTGAAAAATAAAAAAAGGTACTTTCATTCCAAATTTTATTGCGTTTTTTGTATTTTGGGGGATTTTGTTCATCCTCGGTTGGTTCAGCAACACGCTCAGCCATTTTGTTTTTCTCTACTCACGGTATATGAGCTGATAGCCTAGTAGTAGAGTAGCCAATCAGACCGCGCGATTGCTCATATCCAGTGAATGTGGACAGAATAATCAATGTTATTCACATCACCTGTCAGCGTTTTTAATTTAATGACTGATCGGTGTATGTTTACCACATAGGATATAACCTACTTGCATCGTAAAACCTGTAGTGCTCTACATGCCAAACAGAATGCTTTTGAACTTTAGCCATAGAAAAATAATGACTGCAAAAATGCATGATGAAAATTGTTACCTACTTTTAGGATGCACACACTTTAGGTACTCTTTAGAAAATATAATGAGCAGCAAAGTTTGTTTGTTTGTTTGTCTCGCGCTAACGTTGCCATTTCTTGATGGATTTTCACCAAATTTGGCAAGTAGGTCCGGGGATGACCTGGAATTTCGCAGATATAAACAAAATTCATGTACGGGCCCTAGGGAGGTCCCTGGAGGGCGTAACATCCACCCACCCCCTCTCTCAATGCCCTTCACGTTACATTTATCAACACAAACTCTCGACAGGTCTTCACTAAACATGGCACATAGGTACAGGAGAATTTGGCAGAACTCAGAAATTCCATATTTGGGCCCCAGGGGGTCCCCAGTGGGCCCCTGGGTGGTGGATGTTTGGATTTTTGTTTGTCTTGGGTTAACGTCACCATTTCTCAATGGAATTTGACATGGAAGTCTGGGGGAAATTTTTGCAAAACCTGGGCAACACCGGGTAACCTGCTAGTCATTTATAAAGTAGAAATAAAGTCTGCCATAAATGATATACATTTACTCAGAACTCAAATATACAGTCTATACATAATAGAGGTTAGAGAGTTAAATGAAAATGGCCAGAGTGACTCAACCTGAAAAGACTATGGTGACTCAAATAATCACTCTTTGCGACTGTGGTGAGCAGAAAAGCATCTCAAAATGCACAACAATTCAATCAATTGAGGCAGATGGGGGCGGCACGGTGGTGTAGTGGTTAGCGCTGTCGCCTCACAGCAAGAAGGTCCGGGTTCGAGCCCCGTGGCCGGCGAGGGCCTTTCTGTGCGGAGTTTGCATGTTCTCCCCGTGTCCGCGTGGGTTTCCTCCGGGTGCTCCGGTTTCCCCCACAGTCCAAAGACATGCAGGTTAGGTTAACTGGTGACTCTAAATTGACCGTAGGTGTGAATGTGAGTGTGAATGGTTGTCTGTGTCTATGTGTCAGCCCTGTGATGACGTGGCGACTTGTCCAGGGTGTACCCCGCCTTTCGCCCGTAGTCAGCTGGGATAGACTCCAGCTCGCCTGCAACCCTGTAGAACAGGATAAAGCGGCTAGAGATAATGAGATGAGTTGAGGCAGATGGGTGACAACACTTGCATCAACCAACAACCACCATAGCAGTGAAAATCCTAGGAGATCAGCAATTTCTTAAATACTCCAATCAGCCCATTCATTCCACCATCAACGTCACTGAGATCACATTTTCTGATGTATGACGTGAACATTAACTGAAGCTCTTGACATGTACAGTATATCCTTGATTTTGTTCGTTACGCTACTGCCACATGATTGGCTGATTGCAGGAATGAGCATGTGTATAGGTGTTCCTATTAAAATGCTCTCTGAGTGTATTTGTACAGATGGACAGAGGAATATCGAGGAACTTGTTAGAACAAGCAGCGTGATCTGCATGCAGCTCCTCGCTAATTGCTCGAGAACCAGTTATAAATCGACTGACACAGCTGAAAAAGTTTTCAAAGCGCCAACCCATATCAACGTTCAACTTCATTCGTCCTCAGTAAGCACTTTATCCTGATCAGGGTCATAACCAATCAGACGCCTATCCAGGAACGCCAGGAGTACATCCTGGATGGGACGCCAGTCAATCACAGGACACCGTGAAACATCAAATATCAATTTCTGGCACTTGAAATGTGCTGCATGACTACATTAAGAGCACTTTATTCCACTGTGTGTGGTAATAATGGAGCTGTAGTCCTACTGCAGCAGTGCGAGCTCTGGCTCCTGTGGAAATCCAAACTGTATTAAAGTTAACAATTAGGAGTGGTGAAGGAACAGATTCCGCACACAAAGCCTGATGATAAACAGATGATGTATTATGCTGAGAAACAATTGCAAACAGACGGGCAGACGTTTCGGGCTTAGCCTATCCTCTATAGTTCCTGTTTGAAAAGCATCACCAAATGGGCAAACGCCTCTTACAGGGTGTAACAATTAAGAGTGAAAATCCTCACTGAATTAACATATCCTGTCATTATGTTCGGTGGGAATGCATATTTACAATAAGTTGGCGTTCAGGATATCATATATTATTCTGTCCACATTCACTGGATATGAGCAATCGTATGCTCTGATTGGCTACTCTACTACTAGGCT